>NC_134353.1:727717190-727811078 GCF_048569485.1 Anomaloglossus baeobatrachus
CAGCGCTAAGCATTGTGCGCTGCTCCCTGCTCTGTGCACATTTAGCTGCAGCACACATCGGGTAATTAACCCGATGTGTGCTGTAACTAGGAGAGCAGGGAGCCAGTGCTCAGTGTGCGCTGCTCCCTGCTCTCTGCACGTGTAGCTCCGTGCAGTGGTAACCAAGGTAAATATCAGGTTGGTTACCCGATATTTACCTTAGTTACCAAGCGCAGCATCTTCCACGCGGCGCTGGGGGCTGGTCACTGGTTGCTGGTGAGCTCACCAGCAACTTGTGTAGCGACGCTCCAGCGATCCCTGCCAGGTCAGGTTGCTGGTGGGATCGCTGGAGCGTCGCAGTGTGACATCTCACCAGCAACCTCCTAGCAACTTACCAGCGATCCCTATCGTTGTTGGGATCACTGGTAAGTTGCTTAGTGTGACTGGACCTTAACTGCTCCACCTATGGTTGTTAACCTGTTATATGCTGCTGTTGATCTGTGATCAAGGTTTACAGGGTGGGGGTGTGCAGTTCTAACCGCTCATCGGTGCTACTGAGATGTGAAAATGGTTATGCTAGTTATGACTTTTTTTTTCTCCCTTTGTTATGAATCATGGCTCATGGCTGGCGTTCATGGGAGATCATAATTTTTGCTATATACAAAAATACTGTAGCGTTGCTGTATATAACACAATCAGTGAGATGATCACAGGTTCAAGTCCCATAAGGAGACTAACAAATACAATTAAAATTAAAAGATAGAAGGATTTTTTTTTTTTAAGGAAAATTCAAATCGCTGCCACATTTTCCCACTTTAAAAATTAAGAAATAAAAACCACACATATTACATGCATAAAAGAGCAATATATCAAAGCATTAAACACATTGATCTGATTGAAAAATGGTGTAACAATAAAAAAAAAAATGCCAGAATTGCATTTTTTAGTCACAGCAACAATTATAATGACAGACAATCAAAACATTGTATATATACCAAAATTATATCAATAAAAATATTGCCTCATGAAATTAGTCAGAGGGAGCTAGATCTGGTGAATAAGGTGGGTGGTCAACCAACTGGAAGCCCAGCTCTGCCAGTTTTGCCATGGTCGCTTGTGCAGTGTGAGCGGAGGCGTTGTCTTGTAGGAACCAGATTCCTTTGGACAGCTTGCTGCGGCTTTTGGTCTTCAGAGCTGCCTTAATTGGTCCAAAAGTTTAGTGCAATACCTTGCATTGATGGAGGAACCCTTTTGAAGGTAGTCCACTAGCAGCATACCCTCCTTATCCCAGAACACAGACGCCATCACCTTAGTGGCTGATTATTGCACCCTGAACTTATTTGGACGAGGAGAACCACTGTGCCTCCACTCTTTTGACTACTCTTTGTTTTCAGGGCCATACAAATAAATCCAGGTCTCATCCATAGTGACCATTCGATCCAGGAAGTTCTTATCAGTCCGGAACCGCTGACAAATAAACTGGGAAGTTTTCACTCGCATGCTTCTCTGATCTGTTGTCAAACATTTGAGGATCCACTTTGCATATAGCTTCCTCATGTCCAAATGTTCATGGATAATGAACACAAACACGTTCACGGGAAATTCCCATGATGTCTGCTATTGCTTTATATGAAATCCGTGGACTCTCCAGTATGAGGTTGTGCACAGATTCGGCGATCTCCGGAACAACAACCACTCTCGGTCGTCCAGGACGTTCCTCATCATTGGTGCTGAAGTGGCCCATTTTAAATTTGGCAACCCAGTTCTTAACTGTGGAATATGAAGGGCATTGATTCTCCAATATCTGTGACATATCACTATGAATATCCTTTGCGGACTTTCCTTGTAGAAGCAAGAATTTTATCACTCCTCTGCTCTCAGTTGCTGTGGATATTGCATTAGAATCTGCCATTTGGTTTTCCCGTATGCATAGAACACTGTTGCCATAAGCAACAAACACAAAATTTTGAAAACATATATTAGACATATAAGATTTTCATGAGATGTAACATTCGTTACCATAGAAACCAAAAAGATCACAAAGCCAAAGACTTATCAGCAGTCCCTCGTATAATAGCAAAAATATATAAGGGAATTCAGTGTTGCCTACATAAACATTTACATTTATTTTCTTAAACTGGTTAGTTAATATCTATAGGTCATTTTGCACATTCTTTGAACATGTTGCAAGTCTTTAAGGCATGTTCCCTGTGTAGGTGATACAGGCACACCATTAAACAGAGGACACATCGTATATAAGAAGATCTGGGTAAAAAAAAAGTGTCCATAGTGAAAATGTTACCGCTTATCAGCTAAATTGCAGTGTTGGGAGAATAGGTACAACATAAAAGCTGATTATATATTTCATAGCACAAGGCAATATTGACATTTCGATATATCACATACATAGGGGATAGATGAATATTGACGATGAGTATAGTGATAGAGCAGTGCAAGGGAAGTATTTAATATTTATTTCTATCTCTCCCCAGGGGGTATGTATAACCAAGCAGAACAATGAACCACAGGCAACATACCATGAATGAACTGGTCTCATTTTTCCTTTATATCGATTCTCTATGTAACTGTGATATGAAAGAATTTGACTGCTCCTTCCAAGGAACATAAAGGAGAGAACAAAACATTAAACATAAATTATACACAATATTTTCTTAATACATTTTTACTTCAAAGTTTAAATGCCATGTTACATTTATAAAGAGCACAGAAAAAATACGTAATGGATTTATGGATGTGTTGTCTGGTATTATGCGGAGAGAGCACAACACAGAGTGACTGGTTAATGTTTCTTTCCCATATGTCCTTTAAAGAAAGTGGCCAAATTGTACATTGCTAGCACTTAATGTGTCCTGTTAAATTATTATTTATTGGTGGTTTCTTTATAGATCAGCTATTATAATTTATGTCACTTCAGAGGAACAAAGTTAAGCCATTTATTCAAGTTATGGAAGAAATTGGTTTGGTGATGTGACACTTCTTAAATTATACACAGATAGCTGATAAGAAATAATGAAGAAGGTAGGTCTACAGTAAATTGGGCTATCGGATTTAATCAAAATGCTTTTATTTCTACAGTAAAGAAAACTGGATGGCAGCTCTTCAATATCCCATATAAAGAAAAGGTTTGTAGAGCCCAAGGAAGTGTTGTCAGAGTATTACGCCACTTTTACGTAGTAGCAATAAAACATACAACACCGAGATAAAATGGTTTTAAAGGAAAATATGTTAGGAAACATTCTTTTCTGTATAATGACTTGTACTTAAGGCAAATTAATAAAAGAGGAACAAAATTTTAAAGAAATGACTCCTCCACTTTTATGACATAGGATTTTTGCTGCATCTTTTGGAATTTCTCATTGCTTTCAATGATGAAAAAAACATTTACCGGTAAATTTAATTTTAACATTTTACTACCTTATCTGGGCATGTGTTGTGCATGACATTGTCAGATACTCCTGTTAAATTTTTGAAGGAGGTACTCTGAATCTCGCAAAGCTGATGCAGGCAATGTTAGAACTGCCAAAAATTAGAAGGAAGAGGAACTCCGATACACCCTGTATTACACATAGAATAGAGCCTCATACACATTCTGGTAAAATTGTTAGATAGTGGGATTCCTACACTCATAAAAGCTTTGCTCTAAGTGCAAGGGCTGCCAAAAATTAGAAGAAAAAAACGTAGTAACCCCTGAAAGATACATAGATGAAGGCCTCTGACTACATTTTGGAATAGTTTTAAAAAGATTCAGACTCCAACCCTGGTAAATTCTATGCACTCTGTGGAAGGCCTAGTAAGAATTCTAAGGACATATTGGAATAAACACAGCAAGAGATATAGAGGCAGGACAATGACTGAATTTTGGGTCAATTTTAAGAAGAAGATTCAGACTCCTACCCTGGTGCATCCTATGCACTCAGTGCAAGGTCTAGCAAGAATTCCAAGGGGGAGATTGCAGTACAAGTAGGAAGAGACAAAGAAAAGGCTTTGGCTAAATTTTGGAACAACTCAGTGGAAGGCATAGCAAGGATTCCAAGGATGGATTATAATACACAAAGCAGGAGACATAGAGGAGGGACTCTTACAAAATTTTGAGACAATTTAAAGAAGATTCAGACTACTACCCTTGTAAAGCCTATGTACTCACTGGAAAGCCTAACAAGAACTACAAGGTGGTATTTCCATACACGCAACAAGAGACATAGAGGAGACACTCTGATTCCAGTTTGGTACAATTTTGAAAATGTTCTGACTCCCAAACTAGGAAATGCTATTCACTCAGTGAGAGGCATAGCTAAAATGACTAGGAGGCATGGCAATACAGCAAACAAGAAATGTAGAGGGGATACTTTAATTCAATTCAGAGATAATTTTGAAAACATTCTGACTCCAAGACTGGTTATTATCTGCCATCCAACCGACAACGTGTTTGCACTGTTCAGCCTTCAGGAGTGGTGTCTCACGCCTACCTGCAATGTGGGACAGGAAGGTAGATCTCGTGGATGAGCATGTTTGTTGTGCTCACACAGCATGCACACCTTCACCTGACACACAAAATCAACCTGTTCACTTTACCGTCCTTTACCACACGCCTTGTGCATATTAAATTACGTATGCAGCTAATAGTGGTATAAATGGGGAATAGAATCTAATACTTGTAGCCCAGAAAGCATCTTTCAGTTTCCATGTGCAGCAGCAAGCAGTGTAAGGAATCAAATCTTACCTATATGCCTGTAATGGTAAACTATCCCTTCTTCAGCAGCTACCTCTACAATAATAAAGCCTACTCATAAAGCTCATGTACAAAGTGCAAGAGCTACCAAAATTAAAAAGAGGCATTAGTGAGTTATTGACATGTTTGTGACATGGAACAATGACAGTAACCCACTAAAGGATGTGTTCAAAGTGCTGCCAATTGTGTCGAATTGTCAACGCGATTCTCTTCTCCCACTCTTGACACACCAAGAAAAATACCGCAGAAGAAATGCTACCACAGACCTCCTGTATCCGTTGTTCCAGGTGCCCCACTTCCTGGATCCTGGATCTGTGGTTTTGCTGTTGGTGTGTCAAGAGTTGGAGAACAGAATGACAATTCAAACACAATGGGCTGCACTTTGAGCACATACTTTAGTGGGTTACTGTCATTTTTCCATGTCACAAACGTGTCAATAATGCAATAAAAAATAAAGCTACGTTAAAAATGAGCACACCATTGTTTTTTTGTGCAATTCTCTATGTGTTTGATGTGTCATATGACCCCCTTCCAATTAAAACAAGTAAATTTGAATTCAAAATGGCGGCTTTGCAGATGGCCGCCATGGTCGTCACCAGGACTCAAATGTTTGGCCCCGTCCATTTACTAATATAACACAAACGCTAAGGTAATATCAGCAACCACTTCCATTTTATCAGGGTGTAGCCATACTTATGGCTCATCTTGTATATACAAATTATATATATTATATATATAGATATAGATATATGTGTGTGAGATCTTTTGTGTTAGGCCTCTAAAAATTATATATTGGGGCATCATACACACACTGGAAAAATTGATAGTGAGGTTCGCATCATGACCCTGTTGATACGATGAAGGAAAAGTTGTCGGAGGAAACAAAAGAAAACAGGGATTGTATACACTTTGTGAGACAGGGGATATAGCTCGCTAGGATCCTTGCTTTTGTCCAAGTGAGTGGCTATGGATTCACAGATGACAGCAGCAGACTGGCACGTTCCACACATGTACGGCCACTGCCGTGTTTATTGTGTACACTTATCTCAGTGTTACACATTCAAAAATAGGAAAAAAAAATGTCTAAGGCTGTCTGAAAAAAAAAATTGTTTAAAAGAACTGAGAGTCCTCAGTGGTTGATACCTTTTAATGGCTAACTGAAAAGATGGTAATAATTGCAAGCTTTCGAGACTACTCAGGTCTCTTCATCAGGCATGGTATAACACAAAATCTGAAGAGTCACATATTTATACACAACAGGACTTAAAATAGTGCAGTAAAAAAAAAAAAAAAGAAACAAGTTATATAAAACAGAACTATCACTATGGCAGGGGGCAAACTGTTGTGGCCATAAATTTTGCTGCAGTTCAGTGTGAAAGTTTTATTGTCCTTTGATAAGGGTCTGGTCCAGGCTGTGACACGCTCGGATGGTCAGAGGAGCACATCTTTTAACTGATGTAAAAAGACATGAATCCATGAGACACATTCATCCCTGCTCTGAATGTGTCAAAGGTCATCATAAGTTTGTACTCCCATAGTCTCCTATCTCTCTGGGACTTGAAATTTCCTTTCAATACCAGCAATTTCATGTCCATGATGTTGTGGTCTGAGTTACAAAAATGTTTGGCTACAGGTAGATCCATCCTTTTTTCTCTAATTGTGTGGTGGTGAGAATTCATTCTTGTCCTGAGCTCTTGTCCGGTCTCCCCTACATACAGATCCCCAGTTGGACATTTGGTACGTATACAGTAATTAAGTACACCACATTGGTTGTGGTGCAGCTGAAGGTACCTGGGATCTTGTAGTCCTGATGTGATCTGGGAATCTTTATCTTGTCCGTTGTCAATATTAATGGACAGGTCTTACATTTTTTCTGGTTGCAGGGAAATGTTCCTGTTGGTGTTGGAGAGGACAGGGAGCTTCTGACAATGATGCTTCTTAGATTTGGGGGCTGTCTAAAACACAGAAGTGGGGGGTCTGGAAAAATAGATTTTAACCGGGCATCTTTTTGCAGTAATGGTTGTAGTTTCCGTGCAGCTCCTCTAAACACCTCCAGATGTGGACTGTAGGTGACTACAAGAGGGACCCGGTTGTTTTCTTCTTTAACTAACAGCGGAATGCTAGCTACAAAATAAACCTATGTAACAAACAAAACAGCATTCTCTTACTGTGTTGGTTCCTCAGCACAGCAAGCGGAGGTATGGAGTCTCAGCACCAGCAGCCATGAGCCTGTTCTGCTCTCCTCGGTAGTCTCCTTGTACTGAATGCCTCCTGATTATTTCAGCTGATCCAGTGAGGAATCAAAACCTGGATTGAATGTGGAGAAGGGAGCAACCAGTCCCACTGCCATTCCTACTGATTACTCCAAGAAAATCCGAGCCCAAAATTACACTGAAGTAAACAGGCTTCAGTGACTAAAGGGGGCTTTACACGCTACGATATCATTAATGTTTTATCGTCGGGGTCACATTGTTAGTGACGCACATCCGGCGTCATTAACGATATCACAGCGTGTGACACGTACCAGCAACCTTAAGTGACCTCAAAAATGGTGAAAATCGTTCATCATGGAGAGGTCATGCTCAAAGCCAAAAATCGGTAATGGTTGATTATCGATGTGGTTCGTCGCTCCTGCGGCAGCACACATCGCTGTGTGTGACATCGCAGGAGCGAGGAACATCTCCTAACTTGCCGTCGGCCGCAATGCGGAAGAAAGGATGTGGGCGGGATGTTACGTCCCGCTCATCTCCGCCCCTCCGCTTTGATTGGCCGGCCGCTTAGTGACGTCGCGGTGACGTCGCTGTGATGACGAACGTCCCTCCCCCTTGAGGGAGGGATTGTTCGGCAGTCACAGCAACGATGACGACCAGGTAAGTGCGTGTGACACTGCCGTAGCAATAATGTTCGCTGCGGCAGCGATCACATGAAATCGCATGCACGACGGGGGCAGGTGCTTTTGCGTACGATATCGCTAGCAATTGCTAGCAATATTGTAGCGTATAAAGCCCGCTTAACTCATTGCTGAGACAGAGATAACTTTCCCAGCTTTTCCCATTCCATTTGCATGAGCTGACCGCTCCAAAATCAGCACATGGAGGCATATGAAATGAACCGAGGGGAAACATACCTGTTCTCTAGTACTTCTCCCCTCAGCATATCACAACTTGTTTGGATGGAAAGCGGTGCATAGGAATACACCATGATAGAAGGAACATAACAATTGACTTGAGGTCCAGCTGCTGTCATTCAGTCGGGTTGAGAAATCTGGGCTCATCCACACTTTGTTCATTTTGATAAGTCAGCCTGTCAGCATTTTCAGTTGACAGGCGAATATGCTTATCACTTATTATGCCACCAGCAGCACTAAAAACTAGCTCAGACAAAATGCTAGAGGCAGGGCAGGCAAACACCTCTAAGGCCCCCTTCACACGCATGTGTCTCCGGTATGTGCTAGGTCCCTGCCCGCATGTACCGGAGACACGGGCACACGTAAACCCATTAAAATCAATGGGTTTATGTGCACGCACGTGTGCAGCCATTGGCCCGTGCCTCCGTGTGGAGCAGACGTGAGCCCGTGTGCTCCACACGGATGCATGTCCGTTTTTCTCCGGCAGCACGGGTGTCACACGGCCCACACACGTACCACACGGATGTAGTGTAGATGCGGTCCTGTGTGACACACGCCGGAGTAACACACGTGTCAGAGAAAAAAAAAACATTACTCACCTTCTCCTGCCCTCCTGTCTCTGCCGCTGCTGTCACTTGCTGCCAACCGCCGCTCATTATGCTGATTTAATATTCACTTCACTGCGGCGGAAGCGGCAGCAGCGGAGAGTCGGGAGGGCTGGAGACTGAAGATCAGCACCACAGATAGCGACGCCAGGCACAGGTGAGTTGAAAGTTCCCGATCTATGTGTGTTATCACGGATAACACACGGAGAACACACGTAGTGCCATAAACACGGCACACAGAGGGGAAAACGCACCTTTGACACGTCCGTGAAACACGTGCGTGATTGTCACGGACGTCTGAAGGGGATCTAAGGCATAGAGGGACAGTTTATGCCACGTGTCCAGCTTGGATATCTAATAGTTGTACAGCACAGAGGAATTATGGAGGATAGTGGTACGGTCGGCTAGGTAATCCCTCACCATCTTCATTAACTTTTTCAACCTTGACAGAATACCTCATGCTTCAAGGCAGAAGCGTATCTAGAGGGGCTGGCGGGGCATCTGCCCCGGGCGCAGTGTCAGGGGGGGCACTGTCATGTTGACTGATGTAGCACTGAGTCTCCCCGACAGCCAGGGCCAGCATCAGCGCTTGGCTGTCAGCAAGGTCAGTGATGTATGTGTGCCGCCCCTGTGCGAGCAGCCGATGCTGCTCAGATCCGGATCTACGTTACGGCTTCGGGGGTTCTCCAGAGCCGGGGGTTGCGCGGACACTCTGAATAAAAGGGAACGTGTTTATACGGGGTTGGTTGTAAATTGTCTATGACGCCACCCACGGTGTGTGGTGAGATGTAGCACCACCGCTGCCGTTGCAGGGGCTCCCAGGGACATTGGGCTGGCAGCTGGATGTTAACCCCTCCGTGGGTAGGGATGGATGTCCTGGGGCCCAGTGTCTCTATGCTGAGGATGGTGATTGCAGGGGCCGGCGCACCCAGTCAGGCCGGGGGTGTTACTCACGGTCGAATAAAGCACACAAGTCCAATGGTAAACCAAGGTGATGGTGACCGGCTGCCGCAGACGGGTGTATCAGGTCCCACACCCGGGCTAGTAGGCAATGCATTTCTCCTCTGCACTTCGTGTTGCTCAAACATGGACTTCCCGGTGTGTAACACGGGGAGTACGCTCCCGGTCCTTCGGTTGGGAGCCGTGCCCGTCTGATGCTGACCCTTGGGATCTACGGGCCCTGGCAGTTGCCCTATCCCTCTCCGTGGGTGGTTGTCTACTTTTCGGGACTTAGGTTGGGACAGGACCTAAAATCCTGCCCTGAGTTGGTTAATTAGCTAGGCCATTGGTGCCGGTCCTGGCTTCAGGGTCCAAGTACCCCCTCTGTGCACGGCTTCCGGGTCGGTTCTCCGGTGTCGGCACCGGCAGGCTACAACCCTGTCTCGGTCCACCTTGGATCATCGGCAGCCGTCTTACCATCTCCTACTGGCACTGGCTACTGTCTGCCACCTAGCCAAGGTGTCAGGACTCCGGCCCTGGCATCTGTCAGCTTCACCTCCTCTCCTCAACTTGACTCTATACTTATCTGACTGTTTTTCTCGCATCGGGCTCTCCAGACCCCTAGGTGGGCGTTCCCTTATCGCCTGGTCCCGCACAATGGTGTGCCTGTCCTTCCCTGAGGGGGGTGACTAGGGTTTCAGGTCGGCTGATTTAACCCTTAGTTGGATGGGTGTTGTGCAGGGGCCTATGTGTGCATCTACCTGGTTTTCCAGGGCACTACATTCCCCCTTGGTTGAATACAGACTGTCCACGGGCTGTCCGACCACCACCATTTATTTTAACCTGAACTAGAAAATAGAAAAAAAGGCATAAATACAAGTATAATAACAGTGGAACAATTTCTTCCCTTATGGGAGGCACCTTTCTTAAACGTTACACAATCAGACGAAACTGGACGGATCGGGTCACCTTCTTGTTGTTCCTACCCAAACAACTTGTTCCCTAGTGCCACCACTAAGCACTGGTGCACACCCCTTTACCCAAGTCCAGGAATGGGTCCGGTGATGCCCACACGGGCCGGGTAAAAAGTTCCTTACCCGGCAGTCCTTGTCACAGGTTCCCAAGTCCGGGGACCCCTGGCCTGGAGGTTCGTCACCGGTTTTGGTGGTGACTGAGCCTCGGCCGACTCTACCGCAGGCCCTTCCTCCAATCTGCCTCTCCAGTGGCTGCCGTGAGCAAGAAGGGTAGCCTTAAATTATTTACAAGGCCCAAAAGTTTTTGGGTTGGCTTTCCAGTCCAAAGCGGTGGTCCATAAACTGCAAACTGTAACGGGATTCAACTTTAACTGGGGTAGCCGGGAACTGCTACCTTAACAATCTTCCTTGCTTGGAGATGGCGGAAGGGTGTGGAGGCACACTTTTTTATCCATCTTTCCCCACTTCTTTACGTCGAGTGAGAACCACCCCCTCTCTCCGCAGTGCCGGTTATAGGAGACCAGCTCTCCTGGCTCCAGGTCATGATCCGGGTGGCCCATAGGAAAATGAGGGGCCACATCCCTCCGGGACACAAAAATCTCGGCCTCCAGGCCCAGTTCATAAATAAAGCCCCATCCTTTCTGGGGGTTAAAGTGCCGGACCTGTCCTTTGAACGTCAGGCCTGCACCCGGAAAGTTGCCTGCCGGAGATTGTCCTTCTCCTGGTATGTCCTATGTAGTACTTCGGCCTTCCTCTTCTCCTGTGCCGCAATCTCCGTCTTCATCTGCTGCCGCTGCCGCTCCCAATACGGAGTACAGGTTCCGCACTTTGTTTCCTCCTGCTCAGGGGCTTGGACCATCCGGACGCCCTCATTGCTGGATACGACCAGGCTCACTTGAAGTGGAAGAGGGCTCCGTTGATCCATAGCCTGCTCTGCCACCCTGCAGGTGCATTCCAGCTGCGCTTCAGCCGGGAACGGGTACTGGGGAGTGGCCGGCGTCTTTGCTGACTTCCGGTCGGCAGTCCCGGGGGCAAATCCTTCCATCTTCGGGTTGCCGGACCGGTCAGACATCCTCTCGAGGTGGTGTCCAAGAACGGAAGATGGCAAAGTTCCGGTCTCCCTGGCTCTTATTTCCTTGGATCACATGCCGCTATTCTCGCCCCCCCCCCGGTTTTTCGGGAGCAGTCCTCTAATGCGGCTTGCTAGTTTCGATTTTGGCCTCGGGGTTTTCCTTCCGGCCTTGTTCCCAGGGGGCGGGGCTTCAACTTTGCGCCCTTTCTCGGGGAAGAAGACGCTGGGTTATCATTTTTCGGGCCTAAAAAGGGCAGCAAAGATGGCGGTTTTCAAAATTTGTGCAGCGGAGCACCGCTGACAGTCCAGAACAAGGCTCACTTTCACCGGGTAAGTGAATGGGTAAGAATCCTGTTTGTGATGCCAGGTTTCGAGGTGTGCCACACCCATGCCAGCAGCCGGTGCTGCTCAGATCCGGATCTACGGTACGGCTCAAGGGGTTCTTCGGCCCGGGGGTCGCGCGGACACTCCGAATAAAAGAGGATGTATTTATACGGGGTTGGTTGTAAAATGTCTGTGACGCCACCCATGGTGTGTGGTGAGATGTAGCACCACCGCTGCCATTGCAGGGGCTCCTGGGGATGTTGGGATGGCAGCTGGATGTTAACCCCTCCGTGGGTAGGGATGGATGTCCTGGGGCCCAGTGTCTCTATGCTGAGGATGGTGATTGCAGGGGCCCCGGTCAGGCCGGGGGTGTTACTCATGGTCGAATAAAGCACACAAGTCCTGTGGTAAAACAAGGTGATGGTGGCCGGCTGCCACAAACGGGTTTATCAGGTCCCACACCTGGGCTAGTAGTCAATGCCTTTCTCCTCTGCACTTCGAGTTGCTCAAAGATGGACTTCCTGGTGTGTAACGCGGGGAGTCCACTCCCGGTCCTTTGGTTGGGAGCCGTGTCCGTCTGATGCTGACCCTTGGGACCCCCAGTACTATCTGTCCCACGCACCCTAGAGCTGTATACCCCCAATACTATCTGTTCCACACACCCCAGAGCTGTATACCCCAAGTACTATCTGTCCCACGCACTCCAGAGCTCTATACCCCCAGAACGATCTGTCCCATGCCCCCCAGAGCTGTATATCCCCAGTAATACTTACCCCATGCACCCCAGAGCTGTATACCCCCAGTACTATTTGTCCCACGTACCTCAGTGCTGTATACCCTCAGGACTATCTGTCCCACGCACCCCAGAGATGTATACCCCCAATACTATCTGTCCCACACACCCCAGTGCTGCCTGTATATCAACAGTACTATCTGTCCCATGCACCCCAGTGCTGTATACCACCAGTACTATCTTTCCCACGTACCCCAGAGCTGTATACTCCCAGAACTGTTTGTCCCCACCACCCCAGAGCTGCATATCCCAAGATCTGTTTGTCCCCACCACCCCAGAGCTGTATACCCCCAGAACTGTTTGTCCCCACCACTCCAGAACTGTATACCCCCAGAACTGTTTGTCCCAAACACCCCAGAGCTGTATACCCCCAGAACTGTTTGTCCCCACCACCCCAGTGCTGTATACCCCCACCCTAGTGCTGTATACACCCAGTCCTGTCTGCCCCCCTCCCCAGTACTGTATACCCCTAGAACTGTCTTCCCCCCCACTCGAGTGCTGTATACCCCAAGTACTCTCTGTCCCATGCACCCCAGAGCTGTATACCCCCAGTAATACTTGCCCCATGTACTACTGAGCTGTATACCCCCAGTACTATCTGTCCCATGCACTCCAGAGCTGTATACCCCCAGAACTGTTTGTCCCTACCATCCCAGTGCTGTATACCCCCCACCCCAGTGCTGTATACCCCCAGAACTGTCTGTGCCCCCACCCCAGTGCTGTATAACCCCCGAACTATCTGTCCCCTCACACTAGTGTTGTATACCCCAAAACTGTCTGTCCCCCCCACTCTAGTGTTTTATACCCCCACCCCAGTGCTGTATGCTCCCAGAACTGTCTCTTCCCTAACACCAGTGCTGTATACCCCCAGAACTGTCTGTGCACCAACCCCAGTACTGTATACCCCCAGAAGTGTCTGACTCTCCACTCCAGTGCACTATACCCCCAGACCTGTATGTTCCCCCACCCCAGTGCGGTATACCACCCCACAGCTGTATACCCCCCAGAACTGTATATCCTATGAACTGTTTGTTCACACCACCCCAGAGCTGTATACCCCAAGAACTGTTTGTCCCCACCATTCCAGAGCTGTATACCCCAGAACTGTTTGTCCCAAACACCCCAGAGCTGTATACCACCAGAACTGTTTGTCCCAAGCACCCCAGAGCTGTATACCCCAGAACTGTTTGTCCCCACCACCCCAGAGCTGTATACCCCCAGAACTGTTTGTCCCCACCACCCCAGTTCTGTATACCCCCACCCTAGTGCTGTATACACCCAGTACTGTCTGTCCCCCCCCTCCCCAGTGCTGTATATCCCTAGAACTGTCTGCCCCCCCCACCCGAGTGCTGTATACCCCCAGTACTATTTGTCCCATGCACCCCAGAGTTGTATACCCCCCAGTAATACTTGCCCCAAGCACCCCTGAGCTGTATACCCCAGTACTATCTGTCCCACGTACATCAGTGCTGTATACCCCCAGTACTATGTGTCCCATGCACTCCAGAGCTGTATACCCCCAGAACTGTTTGTTCCTACCAGCCCAGTGCTGTATACCTCCACCCTAGTGCTGTATACCCCCAGTACTGTCTGTCCCCCCCCACCCCAGTGCCGTATACCCCCGGAACTGTCTGTCCCCCCACCCGAGTGCTGTATACCCCCAGAACTATCTGTCCCCTCACACTAGTGTTGTATACCCCCAAAACTGTCTGTCCCCCCTACTCTAGTGTTATATACCCCCATCCCAGTGCTGTATGCTCCCAGAACTGTCTGTTCCCTTACACCAGTGATGTATACCCCCAAAACTGTCTGTGCACCAACCCCAGTACTGTATACCCCCCAGAAGTGTCTGACTCTCCACTTCAGTGCACTATACCCCCAGACCTGTATGTTCCCGCACCCCAGTGCGGTATACCACCCCACAGCTGTATATACCCCCCACAACTGTATACCCCAAAAACTGTTTGTCCCCACCATTCCAGAGCTGTATACCCCCAGAACTGTTTGTCCCAAACACCCCAGAGCTGTATACCCCCAGAACTGTTTGTCCCAAGCACCCCAGAGCTGTATACCCCAGAACTGTTTGTCCCCACCACCCCAGTTCTGTATACCCTCACCCTAGTGCTGTATACACCCAGTACTGTCTGTCCCCCCTCCCCAGTGCTGTATACCCCTAGAACTGTCTGCCCCCCCACCCGAGTGCTGTATACCCTCAGTACTATCTGTCCCATGCACCCCAGAGCTGTATACCCCCAGTAATACTTGCCCCATGCACCCCTGAGTTGTATACCCCAGTACTATCTGTCCCACGTACATCAGTGCTGTATACCCCCAGTACTATCTGTCCCATGCACTCCAGAGCTGTATACCCCCAGAACTGTTTATCCCTACCAGCCCAGTGCTGTATACCCCCCACCCTAGTGCTGTATACCCCCAGCACTGTCTGTTCCCCCCACCCCCAGTGCTGTATACCCCAGAACTGTCTGTCCCCCCACCCCAGTGCTGTATACCCCCAGAACTGTTTGTCCCTACCAGCCCAGTGAGCCCAGTGCTGTATACCTCCACCCTAGTGCTGTATACCCCCAGTACTGTCTGTCCCCCCCCACCCCAGTGCCGTATACCCCCAGAACTGTCTGTCCCCCCACCCGAGTGCTGTATAACCCCCGAACTATCTGTCCCCTCACACTAGTGTTGTATACCCCAAAACTGTCTGTCCCCCCCACTCTAGTGTTTTATACCCCCACCCCAGTGCTGTATGCTCCCAGAACTGTCTGTTCCCTAACACCAGTGCTGTATACCCCCAGAACTGTCTGTGCACCAACCCCAGTACTGTATACCCCCAGAAGTGTCTGACTCTCCACTCCAGTGCACTATACCCCCAGACCTGTATGTTCCCCCACCCCAGTGCGGTATACCACCCCACAGCTGTATACCCCCCCAGAACTGTATATCCTAAGAACTGTTTGTTCCCACCACCCCAGAGCTGTATACCCCAAGAACTGTTTGTCCCCACCATTCCAGAGCTGTATACCCCAGAACTGTTTGTCCCAAACACCCCAGAGCTGTATACCACCAGAACTGTTTGTCCCAAGCACCCCAGAGCTGTATACCCCAGAACTGTTTGTCCCAAGCACCCCAGAGCTGTATACCCCAGAACTGTTTGTCCCCACCACCCCAGAGCTTTATACCCCCAGAACTGTTTGTCCCCACCACCCCAGTTCTGTATACCCTCACCCTAGTGCTGTATACACCCAGTACTGTCTGTCCCCCCTCCCCAGTGCTGTATACCCCTAGAACTGTCTGCCCCCCCACCCGAGCGCTGTATACCCTCAGTACTATCTGTCCCATGCACCCCAGAGCTGTATACCCCCAGTAATACTTGCCCCATGTACTACTGAGCTGTATACCCCCAGTACTATCTGTCCCATGCACTCCAGAGCTGTATACCCCCAGAACTGTTTGTCCCTACCATCCCAGTGCTGTATACCCCCCACCCCAGTGCTGTATACCCCCAGAACTGTCTGTGCCCCCACCCCAGTGCTGTATAACCCCCGAACTATCTGTCCCCTCACACTAGTGTTGTATACCCCAAAACTGTCTGTCCCCCCCACTCTAGTGTTTTATACCCCCACCCCAGTGCTGTATGCTCCCAGAACTGTCTCTTCCCTAACACCAGTGCTGTATACCCCCAGAACTGTCTGTGCACCAACCCCAGTACTGTATACCCCCAGAAGTGTCTGACTCTCCACTCCAGTGCACTATACCCCCAGACCTGTATGTTCCCCCACCCCAGTGCGGTATACCACCCCACAGCTGTATACCCCCCAGAACTGTATATCCTATGAACTGTTTGTACACACCACCCCAGAGCTGTATACCCCAAGAACTGTTTGTCCCCACCATTCCAGAGCTGTATACCCCAGAACTGTTTGTCCCAAACACCCCAGAGCTGTATACCACCAGAACTGTTTGTCCCAAGCACCCCAGAGCTGTATACCCCAGAACTGTTTGTCCCCACCACCCCAGAGCTGTATACCCCCAGAACTGTTTGTCCCCACCACCCCAGTTCTGTATACCCCCACCCTAGTGCTGTATACACCCAGTACTGTCTGTCCCCCCTCCCCAGTGCTGTATATCCCTAGAACTGTCTGCCCCCCCCACCCGAGTGCTGTATACCCCCAGTACTATTTGTCCCATGCACCCCAGAGTTGTATACCCCCAGTAATACTTGCCCCAAGCACCCCTGAGCTGTATACCCCAGTACTATCTGTCCCACGTACATCAGTGCTGTATACCCCCAGTACTATGTGTCCCATGCACTCCAGAGCTGTATACCCCCAGAACTGTTTGTCCCTACCAGCCCAGTGCTGTATACCTCCACCCTAGTGCTGTATACCCCCAGTACTGTCTGTCCCCCCCCACCCCAGTGCCGTATACCCCCGGAACTGTCTGTCCCCCCACCCGAGTGCTGTATACCCCCAGAACTATCTGTCCCCTCACACTAGTGTTGTATACCCCAAAACTGTCTGTCCCCCCTACTCTAGTGTTATATACCCCCATCCCAGTGCTGTATGCTCCCAGAACTGTCTGTTCCCTTACACCAGTGATGTATACCCCCAAAACTGTCTGTGCACCAACCCCAGTACTGTATACCCCCCAGAAGTGTCTGACTCTCCACTTCAGTGCACTATACCCCCAGACCTGTATGTTCCCGCACCCCAGTGCGGTATACCACCCCACAGCTGTATATACCCCCCACAACTGTATACCCCAAAAACTGTTTGTCCCCACCATTCCAGAGCTGTATACCCCCAGAACTGTTTGTCCCAAACACCCCAGAGCTGTATACCCCCAGAACTGTTTGTCCCAAGCACCCCAGAGCTGTATACCCCAGAACTGTTTGTCCCCACCACCCCAGTTCTGTATACCCTCACCCTAGTGCTGTATACACCCAGTACTGTCTGTCCCCCCTCCCCAGTGCTGTATACCCCTAGAACTGTCTGCCCCCCCACCCGAGTGCTGTATACCCTCAGTACTATCTGTCCCATGCACCCCAGAGCTGTATACCCCCAGTAATACTTGCCCCATGCACCCCTGAGTTGTATACCCCAGTACTATCTGTCCCACGTACATCAGTGCTGTATACCCCCAGTACTATCTGTCCCATGCACTCCAGAGCTGTATACCCCCAGAACTGTTTATCCCTACCAGCCCAGTGCTGTATACCCCCCACCCTAGTGCTGTATACCCCCAGCACTGTCTGTTCCCCCCACCCCAGTGCTGTATACCCCAGAACTGTCTGTCCCCCCACCCCAGTGCTGTATACCCCCAGAACTGTTTGTCCCTACCAGCCCAGTGCTGTATACCTCCACCCTAGTGCTGTATACCCCCAGTACTGTCTGTCCCCCCCCACCCCAGTGCCGTATACCACCAGAACTGTCTGTCCCCCCACCCGAGTGCTGTATAACCCCCGAACTATCTGTCCCCTCACACTAGTGTTGTATACCCCAAAACTGTCTGTCCCCCCCACTCTAGTGTTTTATACCCCCACCCCAGTGCTGTATGCTCCCAGAACTGTCTGTTCCCTAACACCAGTGCTGTATACCCCCAGAACTGTCTGTGCACCAACCCAGTACTGTATACCCCCAGAAGTGTCTGACTCTCCACTCCAGTGCACTATACCCCCAGACCTGTATGTTCCCCACCCCAGTGCGGTATACCACCCCACAGCTGTATACCCCCCAGAACTGTATATCCTAAGAACTGTTTGTTCCCACCACCCCAGAGCTGTATACCCCAAGAACTGGTTTGTCCCCACCATTCCAGAGCTGTATACCCCAGAACTGTTTGTCCCAAACACCCCAGAGCTGTATACCACCAGAACTGTTTGTCCCAAGCACCCCAGAGCTGTATACCCCAGAACTGTTTGTCCCAAGCACCCCAGAGCTGTATACCCCAGAACTGTTTGTCCCCACCACCCAGAGCTTTATACCCCCAGAACTGTTTGTCCCCACCACCCCAGTTCTGTATACCCTCACCCTAGTGCTGTATACACCAGTACTGTCTGTCCCCCCTCCCCAGTGCTGTATACCCTAGAACTGTCTGCCCCCCACCCGAGCGCTGTATACCCTCAGTACTATCTGTCCCATGCACCCCAGAGCTGTATACCCCCAGTAATACTTGCCCCAAGCACCCCTGAGCTGTATACCCCAGTACTATCTGTCCCACGTACATCAGTGCTGTATACCCCCAGTACTATGTGTCCCATGCACTCCAGAGCTGTATACCCCCAGGACTGTTTGTACCTACCAGCCCAGTGCTGTATACCTCCACCCTAGTGCTGTATACCCCCAGTACTGTCTGTCCCCCCCCCACCCCAGTGCCGTATACCCCCAGAACTGTCTGTCCCCCCACCCGAGTGCTGTATACCCCAAGAACTATCTGTCCCCTCACACTAGTGTTGTATACCCCAAAACTGTCTGTCCCCCCTACTCTAGTGTTATATACCCCCACCCCAGTGCTGTATGCTCCCAGAACTATCTGTTCCCTTACACCAGTGATGTATACCCCCAAAACTGTCTCTGCAGCAACCCCAGTACTGTATACCCCCCAGAAGTGTCTGACTCTCCACTTCAGTGCACTATACCCCCAGACCTGTATGTTCCCGCACCCCAGTGCGGTATACCACCCCACAGCTGTATATACCCCCCAGAACTGTATACCCTAAAAACTGTTTGTCCCCACCACCCCAGAGCTGTATACCCCAAAAACTGTTTGTCCCCACCATTCCAGAGCTGTATACCCCCAGAACTGTTTGTCCCAAACACCCCAGAGCTGTATACCCCCAGAACTGTTTGTCCCAAGCACCACAGAGCTGTATACCCCAGAACTGTTTGTCCCCACCACCCCAGAGCTTTATACCCCCAGAACTGTTTGTCCCCACCACCCCAGTTCTGTATACCCTCACCCTAGTGCTGTATACACCCAGTACTGTCTGTCCCCCCTCCCCAGTGCTGTATACCCCTAGAACTGTCTGCCGCCCCCACCCGAGTTCTGTATACCCTCAGTACTATCTGTACCATGCACCCCAGAGCTGTATACCCCCAGTAATACTTGCCCCATGCACCCCTGAGTTGTATACCCCAGTACTATCTGTCCCACGTACATCAGTGCTGTATACCCCCAGTACTATCTGTCCCATGCACTCCAGAGCTGTATACCCCCAGAACTGTTTATCCCTACCAGCCCAGTGCTGTATACCCCCCACCCTAGTGCTGTATACCCCCAGCACTGTCTGTTCCCCCCACCCCAGTGCTGTATACCCCAGAACTGTCTGTCCCCCCACCCCAGTGCTATATACCCCCAGAACTGTTTATCCCTACCAGCCCAGTGCTGTATACCCCCCCACCCTAGTGCTGTATACCCCCAGCACTGTCTGTTCCCCCCACCCCAGTGCTGTATACCCCAGAACTGTCTGTCCCCCCACCCCAGTGCTGTATACCCCCAGAACTATCTGTCCCCTCATACTAGTGTTGTATACCCCAAAACTGTCTGTACCCCCACTCTAGTGTTATATACCCCCACCTCAGTGCTGTATGCTCCCAGAACTGTCTGTTCCCTTACACCAGTGCTGTATACCCTCAGAACTGTCTGTCCACCAACCCCAGTACTGTATACCCCCCAGAAGTGTCTGACTCTCCACTCCAGTGCACTATACCCTCAGAGCTGTATGTTCACCCACCCCAGTGCGGTATACCACCCCACAGCTGTATACCCCCCAGAGCTGTATCTCCCCCACCCCAGTGCTGTACACCCCAGGAGCTGTATGTCCCCCCACCCCAGTGCTGTTTGCCACTTCAGAGCTGTATGCCTTCCTCTGGAGCTGTACGTGCCTCCATTACTGTATGTCTCTAGTTTTTCCTGTGATGTATATAGCAGTGTCAGTGTGTACTGTGTGCGGCCATGTCTGTTAGCCATGACCACCAATAAGTGCGGCACAGTCACATGCCCAGGAGGAGATGGATGGGAAACAAGCTGGGGAGGTGAGTGAGGCTGCTGCCGACTTCCCCTTATTAATATCTCTAATGTGTCTGTGTGTGCATGTATGATGTGTATCTATGTATGTCAGTGTATATGACTGTGTATAGATTTGTCTATTTAGATGTATTCTTGTGAATTTATTTTTAAATATTTATATGTGCGTTTCTATGTGTGTATGGGGCCGACTGAGACTTTTTCGCCCGGAGCCGCGAAGACCTGGAGCCAGCCCTGGATGTACTGGAAGTTGTCAGTTAATGCAATACAAATGTGTATGGATCTGACCTGATATTACAATTGATGTACCATGTACTGCTTGTGGTTCTGATTATGTATTTCTGTATCGATGAGGGTTTTGATGCTGTATTTCTGAACTGATGGGGTTATATGGATGTATTTCTGTGCTGTTGGTGGTTCTGATGATGAATTTCTATACTACTGGTGGTTGTGTAGCTGTGTTTCTGTACTGTTGGGTGTTACAATTATGTATTTCTAGTAAGAACTGGAGGACAAGGAGTACAGTGCAAGGATATTTTATTGTGGAGCAACTGGCACATAAGAATCAGCGGCAAATCAGGCCGGTATTGTATAAAAAATACAAATACACATATAAAAATAGTATAAAGCACAAATAAAGGGACTGACAGGCTGGGTCAGGAATCACAGCATAAAAATAAGCACGGGTACCCTATATAAATATAGCATGATAGGATTTTAACAATTGTTACACATGGATAAGTCATAAAAAACCAGCACTAATTGTAACACATGGATAAATCACTACGTAAAGTGAAAAAATTGTGTATACTCTAAGGTAGCAGAGAGTCTAGTAAACATTGCTTATACAGAAGTGCTGGTAAAATAGACATTACAATATAAATAATAAACCACGAACTTCTACCCAAAAGCCCCTTGATGACGCCCCGCAGATCACGGAATTTACGTGACATACTCGTACGGAGCCATTATGTTCCAAACCGACCTACTACCTTTCTGGATCTTGGTACTCCCCTTAAGGGTTGTTTCCCTTGTGGCCACTGTCTGGCCTACAGCAATGTCCTTCGCATTTCTTCCATCACCTCTGCTGACGGTCTGCGCAGTTTTGATATACGCCACTATGTATCGTGTGGCACCAGCAATGTGGTTTATTATGCCACGTGTGGGTGCCACATGATATATGTGGGCCTTACTAGTAGGGAACTGCGCAGACGTGTGAGGGAGCATGTGAGGGACATTGCTGCGGCCCGGACAGCGGTTGACACTTCCACCCTTAAAACCCTCCCCCACCATTTTCATGCATTCCATGATTGTTACCCAACGTCCCTGAAAAGCAGGGGCATTGATGTCATACATGGGGGAGCAAGGGGTGGAAATGTGCGCAAAATACTTGCCCAGCATGAAACACGCTGGATTTAGGCGGGCTTTGCACACTACGACATCGCAGGCCGATGCTGCGATGCCGAGTGCGATAGTCCCCGCCCCCGTCGCAGCAGCGATATGTGGTGATAGCTGGCGTAGCGAAAGTTATCGCTACGCCAGCTTCACACACACACTCACCTGCCGTGCGACGGCCCTGTGGCCGGCGACCCGCCTCCTTGTTAAGGGGGCGGGTCGTGCGGCGTCACTGCGACGTCACACGGCAGGCGGCCAATCGGAGCGGAGGGGCGGAGATGAGCAGGATGTAAACATCCTGCCCACCTCCTTCCTTCCGCATATCCTACGGAAGCCGCAGTGACGCCGGTAGGAGATGTTCCTCGCTCCTGCGGCTTCACACACAGCGATGTGTGCTGCCGCAGGAGCGAGGAACAACATCGGACCATTGCGTCGGCGTAATTATGAATTACGCCGACGCTGTACCGATGATACGATTACGACGCTTTTGCGCTCGTTAATCGTATCATCCAGGCTTTACACACTGCGATGTCGCATGCGATGCCGGATGTGCGTCACTTTCAATTTGACCCCACCGACATCGCACCTGCGATGTCGCAGTGTGCAAAGTGCCCCTTACACTCTGGGAACTTTATCCCCAAGGGGGCTCAATGAGCATCTGAGTTTTGTGCCTTTCTTGCGATGATTGCCTTCTTCTTTTATCTCTCTGGTTTTTGTGCCTTGTTTTTAATTTCACTTTTTTTGTATATTTTTAATTTTCAGATTCACCTTTATAACCCTTTTTTCTGCTGGCACTTCTGTGGAACTTCACTTATGATATTGACTGATGGACATGGAGATATTATATTTTACATCCTGTTGCGTGGCATGGCTGGGACATCTTTAACAAGATTGTAAAAATTGGCGTTATATAATGTTATGATGTATCATATGTCCCTGTGTCACAGTGCCTGTATCCATCTACCTCTTGTTTATCATGCCCGCTCCCGCTCCTCCTCCCTCTGTCGGCGCGGCTGCATCAATGGCTTGCTGGCCCGGCTCTGTCAGCGTCTTTATCGTCTGCGCGCATGCGCGGTTTCCGGGTGACGCGTCCCCGTTTCCCGCGCATGCGCGCTACCTTTTAGGGGCGTTGACGTCTGACAGTGCTGGGTCTCAGCCGCGATTGGTCCTGTCGTGCTGACACAGTGGGGGTGGAGTGGCTGGAGCATGCGAGCGCCATGTATAAATACACATGGCTGCTTCATAGCGTTCCACCTCCCCCTGATGAAATGATCCTACATTAACGATCGTGAAACGTATACGTTGGGGCTCTCTCTCCAGGGGGTCCTCTCTGCTGCACTTTCAGGCTTGTATTTGCACTTTATGGGTATGTTTACCTAACTGGCTGGGCTATTGCCCTTTACTGGTGTCCTTTAATTCACTTTAACTGCTTACTGGCATCCACCCATTACTATTTGGGTTAAATCTTTTCAATACAGCATTGATCCTGTTTTTTTCATGTGTATCTGCTATTGTAATGCCTATTTTACCAGCACGTCTGTATAAGCAATGTTTACTAGACTCTCTGCTACTTTAGAGTATACACAATTTTTTCACTTTATGTAGTGATTTATCCATGTGTTACAATTAGTGCTGGTTTTTTATGACTTATCCATGTGTAACAATTGTTAAAATCCTATCATGCTATATTTATATAGGGTGCCCGTGCTTATTTTTATGCTGTGATTCCTGACCCAGCCTGTCAGTCCCTTTATTTGTGCTTTATACTATTTTTATATGTGTATTTGTATTTTTTATACAATACCGGCCTGATTTGCCGCTGGTTCTTATGTGCCAGTTGCTCCACAATAAAATATCCTTGCACTGTACTCCTTGTCCTCCAGTTCTTACTCTATGCCTTGAGTGTGCTTTTCACAGGTGCCATGTTTTGGTTTTCCTGTGTTTTTTTCACAATTTTGTCATCTTGTGTACTAATTATGTATTTCTGTACCTCTGCTGGTTCTGGTGCTGTTATTAGCTCTGATCCTGTACACAAGTAACAATTCATAAATTGTAAGATTGGACAACCCCTTTACTTAGAATTGGCATACACTGCTTAATTGTATAAGTAAAGGGCATGTCTAAGTTTGAGATTAAATTCTGCAATGACTAGGTGACTTCAGGCTTCTGAATTCTCCCAATGCATGCTCTGTCTGCACCCTTTTGTGATTCTCCGGTGCCAGTGGCACTAGTGGACGTTCATGTGAGCGCAAGTATGAGATTTATATATTTCTGACCACATTCTGATTTGACATTTCCAGCCTCGTGACCACATATATGTAAATCATATACTTGCAGTTTCAAGACCTCCCACTCTGACCATCATCACTAGAGAATCCTGACAGCGGGCAGTGTGCGCACTGTGAGAATTCAGAAGTCTGCATAGTAACTGCAGATTTTCATCTCAAACCTGGACAACCCCATTACTTATAAAATTAACCACTGTAGCCCAATCATAACAGCATATAATACACTCCCTGTCAGGATTCAGTTCTGCGTTTGGTTCCAGCAGTCATCATTTGGCCACTCCACTCATATGTGATTTTCATACCTGCATGTGACAACTGGATTTTCTTCATATGTTTCTCTTTGAACATTAAGAGAATTAAATTATTAAGAGCAGCTCGTCATCACGTGACTGTGAGTGTGCAAATCACATATAGATGATTGGTCACATGGGGGGCGCCAAACTGAAGTCTTGCCCCGGGTGCTAGAAAGACTAGATACACCTCTGCTTCGAGGGCTGGGCGCTGGGAAGGTCTAAGGAAACTGTTATAGACCTTTGATAGTGTTCCCGTGTTGGTCCTGCTGTGTGTCTCACTCTTCTCCGCTCCTTGATTGTCCAAAGTACTATGACCTCTGCCACCAGCGCTGTCAGATGCAAATTTTTTCAACAATTATTCAACTATGGCTTTCTGGTATTGCAAAATTTTAGTAGCCTTCTACACTACAGGAAGGAGAGATGGAAAATAGTTGTTGTAGCCTGGGTCGAGAAGTGTGCACAACTAGTAATCAGTATTGGCCATATTGTGTCAGACAATCATGAGCACTCATCATTCCGTATGTGTGAAGGTTAACCGGAATACTGATGGCTATATTGTAGCTGGTATTCAACTATAGCCCTCGCTGCTCCAAAGACTTGCCAACATATGTAATGTTGAGTTCCAGTGCGTCGGAAGGTCAAAAATCAGTTGGTGAGCTGGTACTTGCAAGTGCTGCTGCAGCACTGCAAGACCGGCAGCAGCTGTAGGGGTCTTGCAGAAATGAGCTCACGAGTGGCATATCTTTACAAGTAGCTCTGGCAAATCTGGATAGGTTTTCAGAAAGCGCTGGACCTCCAAGCTGAGCATGTGAGCCTGGTTATGGTCATTATCACACATGACCATTTCTGGTTGGAGGTTCAGCAGAGAGAGCTACAAATCTGTCTGATCTGTTAGACCTTTTTACCTTTGTACAACTCTGTGGCGGTGTGCTATTTGTCAACTAAATATATGAGTTTCAACAGAGCCTGTTGACTCTTCAATGAGTTAGTGCTTCCAGTTTGTGATTGATAGTGATGACAATTCAAAGATTGAGGATGAGGAGGAGGAGGATGGGGTGCAGAAACTGGTGTAGGAGGTGGGAGAAACCCTAATGGAACTAGGGCCAACAATTCTAGCTGTCAGTAGCATGTGTGTCTTCCCAGGCACCATCTTGATTCTGACCTCCACAAGGATCACCCAATGTACCATCAGTGAAATGTAGCATCCCTAGCCAGAAGCATTTGTCCACATGTTTATAGTTAAGTGGACCTTCCTAGTAACTACATTGGTCAGAGCATGGGTGATGTTATGGGTCACATGCTTGTGTAAGGTGGGGATGGCACACCGGAAGAAATATTGACGTCTGAGGATCTCATACAGAGGGATATCCACCACAGTTGTGGAAAGCCTCAGTGTTCACAAGACTCAATGCTGCTCTTGGACAAAGAAGTGGATGTGGTTGCTGATGATGTTTGCAAATGTGCAATGACAGGTTCAGGGCGGGAAGCTTCTGCACCTGTGTCATGAACAGTGGATTGAACAGAACATAGCACAGGAAAAGAGGCAGTGGTGTAACCCACAGACAATGATTGTGAACCCAAGCGTTTGGCCCACCTGGCCAGGTGCAAGTATGACATGTGCCTGATCATGATGCTGATGGTCATGCTGGAAGTGGTCTGGCCTCTACTTAGCTTGGTATGGCACAGATCGCAAAACACCAATTTCTTGTCTTCTGCATTCTCTGTTGAAACATGCATGGTGAGAGGCCTGTAGAATCCATAAATGGAAAGGTAAAGAGCTACTCAGAGTGTCCAAATATGAGATGATTTGTCTCCTGGGACTCGAGATGGTGGGAGGAAGTAGGATAAAGGTGAGGATAACGTGTTCGAGACACTTGGCCAGATAGACTGAACAGTTTGGAAACAGGATGGTGCTGGAAAACAGACTGGAATCATTATCTATTAAGAAATAACGTCCGGAACACCAATTCTGAGTCTGAACTGGGTGCAAAAACCTAAAAAAATCTACACTATATGGAGAGAAGGTATGCACACCAGGGACTATGTAAGGGGAATATAGGAAAAGCAGAAACTGCTGTGAAAATACGGACATGAAAAATCCAATAGCTATATGTAAGTGTCAGGGCGGGAGGACTGGTAGGCCCAGGAGGTGGATCCACTGGACCGAGCACCCCACCGGAGGGCAGGGTACACGGCAGCCGGAGCACTAGCGTGGCAGGGACGGGTATAACCAGGTCACCAGGGTCACAGAGTTCTTTAGGACAGTAAAGGAAACAGGCACAGGTACCAGGTAGCAAAGACAAGAAGTCTACAGGACACGGCACCAGGGGGCCTGAGCACCTAGCTCATAAGACAAAACTTCAAGACACTCTTGATCAGGCCCCGTCCACATGGAAAGGCCAGTCTTATATACCCAGCACAGCCTCATGTCATTTCCTGCTGCAAGTATGCTGGGCATATAAGACAAGGAGAGTGGGCGCGGCCCGGTCCTATACAGAAACATGTGGCTAAGACTCAGAGTCAGACTCATGAGACCAGGAGCAGGACGCAGGAGAGCATGAGCGGGAGCGGCAGCCATGATCGGTGGACACATGGACTGGATCAGTGGTTAAGGAGCGGTGCCGGGATGGTGCGACCGGATCAGTAGGTAAGGAGCGGTGCTGGGACAGTGGAAGCATGACAGTACACCCCCCTTTATGCCCCCCCCCTCCGTGCAAAGTACCCCCGGGGCACCCCAGACCATAACCCAGCGCAAAGGTACGGATGGACTGTTGACCTCGTGCCACCTTCTTGACCGCACCACGCTTAGCCGAAGAACCCTTGGCAGTGGCAACAGAAAGAGGAGGCGGACGGACAGAAGCAGGACGGGAATCGTGGATGACCGGATCTGGCGTCTCGGACCGGGTATCGGACATTGTCTCATCTTCAGAAGTCAGTGGTATCAAAGTCTCAATTGCCAGGGACGGTGGAACGACGCTGGACTGCATCGTCTCTTCTTCTGGTTCTGGTGGCACCACAGGCACAAGTGGCAGGAGTTGTGATATGGTGCTGGACTGCATCGTCGCCTCTTCTTCTTCCTGCGGCATAACAGGTTCAGGTGACAGGGACTGAGGAACGAGCTGTAGGCAGTGGTCATGACACAAGGGCCCCCAGCGAGTAATAGCGCCAGAGCACCAACTAATGGCAGAGTCATGGAGTTGAAGCCAGGGCAGACCCAGCAGGAGCTCAGGAGCCATTCTTGGGATGACATAGAATGCAATGTCTCAGTATGCAAAGTGCCAACCTGGAGTCTCACGGGTTCGGTGGTATACCGGACAGGTTCGTATAGTGGTTTACTGTCCACGGAGGTGAACCAGAGGGGCTTGGCAAGTTGGATCAGAGGTACTGGTATCGGTTCACTGCAGACTGGTGTATGAAATGACCCACTGCCCCAGAATCGATGTGGGCCTCTGCTGTGAACCTGGTCTTCTCCGTCGTCACCTGGACAGTCTGCGTAACTGGAACGGAGGGGATTCCGGTACCAAGGGTGGCGGTTCCCACCATCCCTTGGACCTGGGGTCTACCTGGTTTCTCCGGGCAAGAACGGAGCATATGTGAACCATCTCCGCAATAGAAACACAGGCCCCGGGCGAGCCGTTCTGCAAAGCGTTGCTTGGCTTTGTTCAGTTGGTCAATTTGCATGTGTTCTGGAAACACATCACAGGAAGGCAGGGGCGAGGGAGCGGTAGGCCTCTGCGGGGACAAGGCGGGACGGGGTGGTCGCTTCTCCCGGAATACCTCTTTGGTTCGCTCCTGGAAACGGAGGTCAATCCGGGTGGCTAAGGATATCAAAGCGTCCAAAGTTCATGGAACGTCACGGCCGGCTAGTTCGTCTTTGACGCGGCCAGAGAGACCTTCCCAAAAGGCCGCCGTCAAGGCCTCATTTTCCAGACCATCTCAGAGGCGAGCGTGCGGAACTGGATGGCGTATTGGCCGATGGTCAGGGTCCCTTGGCGTAGCCGGAGGAGCAAAGAGGTCACTGCGGTAGTACGTCCGGGTTCATCGAAAGTACTTCGGAAGGCTTGCAGGAATTCCCGGATGTCGGTGGTCATCAGATCCTCATTCTCCCACAGGGGGTTAATCCAGGCTAGAGCTTCGCCTTCCAAGTGTGACATCAGGAATGCCACTTTAGCCTGGTCTGAGACGAACAAATGCAGGAGCAACTGGAAGTGCAGGGAGCACTGGTTCAGGAAGCCTCGGCAGGTCTTGGGGTCCCCCGCATAGCGAGGCGGAGCAGCGAGGCAAAGTTGCGAGGCCGTGAAGGAAACTGGTTCGGACCTGGAGACTGGTTGCTGCGTGGACTGAGACGAGGCGGCGGTCTGCAACATGTACAACCGGTGGTCCACGGACGTCAGGAATTTCAGCATCCAGTTCAGGGTTTCGCGCTGTTGCGCCAGCTTCTGGCGCAGCTCAGCCAGCTCTGATGCTTGCGCTCCAGCGGGATCCATGGCCTGAGCAAACTGTCAGGGCCAGGAGGACTGGTAGGCCCAGGAGGTGGATCCACTTGACCGAGCACCCCACCGGAGGGCAGGGTACATGGCAGCCGGAGCACTGGCATGGCAGGGACGGGTCACCAGGTCACCAGGTCACCAGGGTCATAGAGTTCTTTAGGACAGTAAAGGAAACAGACACAGGTACCAGGTAGCAAAGACAAGAAGACTACAGGACACGGCACCAGGGGGCCTGAGCACCTAGCTCATAAGACAAAAATTCAAGACACGTTGATCAGACCCCGCCCACATGGAAAGGCCAGTCTTAGATACCCAGTACAGCCTCATGTCGTTTCCTGCTGCAGGTGTGCTGGGCCTATAAGACCAGGAGAGTGGGCGCGGCCCGATCCTATACAGAAACATGTGGCTAAGACTCAGAGTCAGACTCATGAGACCAGGAGCAGGACGCAGAAGAGCATGAGCGGGAGCGGCAGCCATGACCGGTGGACACGTGGACTGGATCAGTGGTTAAGGAGCGGTGCCGGGATGTTGTGACTGGATCAGTGGGTAAGGAGCAGTGCTGGGACAGTGGGAGCGTGACAGTAAGAATGAAAATAGGAAAATGGAATCTGCATTACTGCCATGAACATATGAATAAAGAGAAATTTATCTATTGAATTGATCAATGCAACAGAGCCCCAACACTACGCCAAAGTATTTCTCTACGTTGGGGTCCCTAGCTAGTGTGTGTCCTCTCATGCAGTTAAAAAACTTACCGTGTTGGGAAGCTGAGACCCAGGCTATATATGCGTATAATGTAGACTGGCAATAGGTGTGGTGGGGCCGGGTTCACAGACGAAAGACTACAAATCAATTAAGAAATAACGTCTGGAACACCAATTCTGAGTCAGAACTGGGTGCAATAACCTAAAAAAATCTACACTGTATGGAGAGAAGGTATGCACAGCAGTGACTATGTAAGGGGAATATATGAAAAGCAGAAACTGCTGTGTGAATACTGACATGGAAAATCCAATAGCTATATGTAAGAATGAAAATATGAAAATGGAATCTGCATTACTGCCATGAACATATGAATAAAGAGAAATTTAGCTATTGAATCAATCAATGCAACAGAGCCCCAACACTACGCCAAAGTATTTCTCTACGTTTGGGTCCCTAGCTTGTGTGTGTCCTCTCATGCAGTTAAAAATCTTACCATGTTGGGAAGCTGAGACCCAGGCGATATATGGGTATAATGTGGACTGGCAATAGGTGTGGTGGGGCTGGGTTCACAAACGAAAGACTACAAATCAATTAAGAAATAAAGTTTGGAACACCAATTCTGAGTCTGAACTGGGTGCAAAAACCTAAAAAAAATCTACACTATATGGAGAGAAGGTATGCACACCAGTGACTATGTAAGGAGAATATATGAAAAGCAGAAACTACTGTGTGAATACTGACATGAAAAATCCAATTGCTATATGTAAGAATGAAAATATGAAAATGGAATCTGCATTACTGCCATGAACATATGAATAAAGAGAAATTTAAATATTGAATTGATCAATGCAACAGAGCCCCAACACTACGCCAAAGAATTTCTCTACGTTGGGGTCCCTAGCTTGTGTGTGTCCTCTCATGCAGTTAAAAAACTTACCGTGTTGGGAAGATGAGACCCAGGCTATATATGCGTATAATGTGGACTGGCCATAAATGTGGTGGGGCCGGGTTCACAAACGAAAGACTACAAATCAATTAAGAAATAACATCTGGAACACCAATTCTGAGTCTGAACTGGGTGCAAAAACCTAAAAAAATCTACACTATATGGAGAGAAGGTATGGACACCAGTGACTATGTAAAGGGAATATATGAAAAGCAAAAACAGCTGTGTGAATACTGACATGAAAAATCCAAAAAATCATTCATTCTCTGCCTGAACCTCACAGCAGGTGGTCATGTTCTATGGCCGCCCCCTGTTACTTCATATCGTCCTGGGATATTGTGTGGATTGTGTTGGACCTGGGTGTTTTGAAGGTTAATAAAGTGGGGAAAGAGTGTAGGTTTTTTGTATTTTATTTAAAATAAAGGATTTTTTTGGTGGTTGTGTTTATTTCTTTTCAGTTATAGATTAGTAATTGGTTGGGTCTCATAGATGCCTCCAATTACTAATCTAGGGCTTAATAGCAGCTTGGGGCTGTTATTAACCCCCTTATTACCCTGATTGCCACCGCAGCAAGGCAATCAGGAAGAGCTGTGTAAAGTGCTGGGATTGTGACATCTAATGCCTGCAACAATCCTATGTGGCAGCAGGCTGCTATTTTTAGGCTGGAGGGTCCAATAAGCATGTGTCTCCCCAGCCTGAGAATAGCAGCCCCCAGCTGTTGGCTTTATTATGACTGGGTATCAACATTGGGGGAGACCGCAAGCCAATATTTTAAATTATTTATTTAAATAATAATAATAAAAAAGTCCAAATGCGGTTTCTCTTATTGTTATGCACAGCCAAGATAATCATATGGCTCGGCCTGCAGCTTGTAGCCATATGCTTTATCTGTATTGTATCATAATAGGACTGCTAGTAGGTGAGGGAAGTAGTGAATATGCATGCAGGTAAATAAGCGGCTCCAGAAGAGGAGTGAGTGATCAGAAAGCAGTTGCTGCCACGCTAGAGACTTGATAAGTATAGCACGCTTGCTCTAATCCCCTATCCCTTCTACCACCAATTTTAAGCACCAAATTCTGCTCCCCATAGACTTATATGGGGACCAGCATCAGACCACATATGCAGAATCAATTCTGGACCAGAATCAATTTTTTTTATAAGTCCAGTTAGTCTTGCCGATCATGGTTAGCTGCACATTCGCCCTTCACTAGTCAAGACATGCTTGAATTTGATCGAGTATGTCCAGAAGGAATTAGACAGTGTTAAAAGCCAAAGGTGTATTTACAAAATACTAATAAAATTATAAAAATTAAAATAAACAAATTTAGGAGCAAAACCGTAACAATGCAGTGACATGACAAGAATTTGCATAACTAATTCAATGCTAAATAGCTGCAAATCAAATTTATGCATGAGATATCCAAGTTGATGGTCTATAAAATTAGGGTAGTCTCACGTTTGAATCCATACTGAATGATGAGATAGGAAGCCTAAAAGTCAAAAGTTCAAAACATTGCTACCCGTTTGCTCAGCAGTGTACATGGGAGCCTTCTATCTCTTCCCCTGAACTAGAGGAGAGAAGAATTGGAATTTCAATACATGCTTTTAATTTTAGAGAAGATAAGTGGTTGCCAGAGGTTGCTGGTAGTGGCTTTCTCCTCTATCTTCATTGAAAACACATGACATTTGGCTGAGCTGAGTACTCATGTACAAGTATATGAGAAAGTCAGGTGGGATAAATGTTTGGCAAACAAATGTGTGTCTGAGGCCCCCTTCACACGTCAGTGAAAAACACTGACGTTCTTCACTGACGTGTAAAACACGCACATGTCCCTCCGTGTTCCGTGATTCACGGCACATGTGGGTTGTTCATGTGCAATCCGTGATCCGTGATTGCAAATGGACATTACTCACCTGCCTTCACTACTGCTGTCCATGGTGCTGAACTCCTCGGCTCTGCAGCGTCCGCCCACCGCTCTCTGCATCTACTTCCGGGTCGGCTGTTCCTGCTTTCATGAATATTCATGCGCCGGGCAGGAGCTGCAGAGAGCAGAGGCTGCACAGCACGTCGCTGGAAAGATGAGTTGAAAATGTTTATTATTTGATATGTCAGTGTTTTTCTGGTACGTGTTTCACGGATCACACACAGATCACACCATAGTGTGGTCCATGGGTCATCAGTGATGCCAGAAAAAAAGTGACTTGTCTCCGTGCAGAATCACGGACACACGTGTACGCTGCACGGAGACACGTTCAGTGAAAAATCACTGATGTGTGAGCATACCCATTGATTATAATGGGTCTGCGTATGTCAGTGATTCTGGTACGTATAAAAAAAATCACATACATACCAGAATCACTGACGTGTGAAGGGGGCCTGACAGCTATCTCAGGTGTAGGGCCATTTTTATGGAGGTAAATGCGTAGAAGCCTTCACCACTCTATTTCCTTTTGCTTTTTTCTAGCTGCAGAAAAATGGAATAAGAAGTTGCCAGATACCATACATCTACCAACAGAATAGGAATACTAAAGTTCAATATGCTAAACCTGGTTTCGACAAAAGAGGTGACAGTTTCAGCTTCACTAAATATTAAATTCATTACATCCAGCCAGCGGCACTAAACGACTGCTGATCAGTTAACATTTATGAATAGGCGGCAGGGTTGACAACTTTACATTTTATTTTTTTGGACAGCTTATAAAAAAATCACAGACAAGTAATATTTTTTATGGACGCATTGGAAAACCGTAATAAATCATTGTGATTTTGAGAGATGCATGTCTTAAGACGATAATTCTGATGTGAAGAAATTAAATGCATTCACTGTAACCTGTAAAATTAAGATAATTACCGTCAAAATAATCTGCATGTTTCTTTAGCTTCCAAAACAATCAGAATGCCTTAGGACATGGCAAAAAGTGCCATGAATTTCTGGACGGTAGGCAACCTTTTTCAATGGTAATTTAATAGCCTGTGTACACATGCAGACCACTGTGAACGATGTGCACTACATAATCTGTAGTAGATGGCTCAGCACGCATAGGCTGCCATTCTTCTTGGCAGTCTGGTTGTGCGTACGCAGAGCGATACACTGCCAAAATGATGTTCTAGTGCGCTGAACAATAGAATATTTCCCCCTATGAAGCATTTTGCACTTTCATTGGTTAATCGGCAGCCTGTTTACACTGACAAAGTATTGAGAAACGAGTATTTTTAGAGATGCTCCTTTCAGTGTAAATGCAGTTTAAAATCTTCTGGCAATGATAGATTTTGTATTATTTTGCCCTTGATGTCTATGAATGAGAATCTTCACAGCGTTTTCTGTTGCCTAAAAATACAGGGATTTTAGAGGTTTTTGTTCTGATCTCCAACAGAAATAGTTATGTGCTATTCAGAGCCTTCAATTTTAATGCACCGATTGAACATAGCTAATGTTGCTGCGTTGCTAATAATTTTCAAGAAATATCACTAATTCCCTGCTAATATATGCCAAATTGGAACCATTAGCAGTACCTTTTATATGTAAATTTGGTGCAGCAGAGGAAATGCTATATAAGTAATACAATTACATTTCTGCAATATATATTGTTAGGGCCGGGTGGACGGGCAGACCCAGGAGGTGGATCCACTGGGCCGAACACCTCACTGAAGGCAAGGGGTCCGGTAGCCAGAGCACTACAGGTAGCAGGAGAGTCCGTTAAAGGAAGTGGAGTGTAGAAGTCCCTGGGACCACTGAGTCACTGAAGGTAGTCCGGGTGACGGAGCTCAGGTTCGGAGGCCGAGATGTTGTCAGGCAGAGTCCGGAACCGACGGAGCGAGAAGACGGGTCACCACAGGGATCAGAGATGGTATGGACTGACGGGATGGCGAACAGTCACCGTTCGGGGTTCGGGAATCGTCAGGACCGGATGGCGAGGCAGGAGCGGCTCTAGGAGAGAGAGAGGTGAGTATATCACAAGACAAAAGGAGACCTGACTCCTAGCTTAGCAAAACACGAAGAACAGGCCCCGCCCACTTGGAAAGGATTCCCCTATATACCCTGTACCTGATTCACCAATATCCTGTTGGAGGACACTGGCCCTTTAAGAGAGGGTCAATGACCGCGCGCGCGCCCTAATGCGCATGCGCGAGGCCCGGGTGCCAGAAGCCAGGGCAGGGAGCGGTGAGCAGGAAGCAGAAGAGCCGGACTGGGGCTGAGTAGCCGACGGGCGCCGGGAGCGGGGACCGGGCTGCCTGGGGACCAGAGGCGATGGAGCAGGAAGGCTGTGGAGCGGGGGACCGGGAGGCCTGGCACAGGAGCGGCGGAGCGCAGCCTGAGAGCGAGGAAGCGTGGCAGGGGAGCCGGTAAGCAAGGCAGGGGAGCCGGGGACCGTGGCACGGGAGCTGGGGAGCGTGATATATATATATATATATTAATTTTATATATATATATATATATTAATTTTATATATATATATATATATATATATATATATATATATATATATATATATATATATATATATATATATATATATATATATATATATATATATATATATATATATATATATATATATATATATATATCTGGTGCTGAAAATAAAAAATAATTCAAAGAAATCATATGTAAATTTTGAATCATTTTTTTATTTGCTCAAACACTGTAACATGACCTATAATTTGATGGAGAATCCTCATATTCTAAACTTGCAAATAAATGAAATAAACTTTAACAAAGTTACTCTGCATTTGATGGAACTATCATTAACTATGCTATGCCATTCCGTAGCCACAAAATCATACATCACCTCTACAGCCTTGGATAATTAGTGCTTAACATCTGGCACATTAATATTTCATTGCTTAGTTACAAGTTATTATCTTTTACATTTAATGCAATTTACAGCACAGTCATCTGTAATTGGAACACAAGAAATAAATGGCCATTGAAACTGGAATCTGGGAAATAATACATATGTGTTGAAGCCCAGACTTTTCATTTACAGTAAATTATATACCTATCCTTTCTCTCTGCTCCTTACAAAACATGTAATAAGAGACTGAGGGCATTAGAGGCTGTCAATGAAGCAAAACTCACCTGACAAGCATTTAATCTATCCTAAGATGTAGTGTGGCTATATAGATGGAGCTCATATCACACATAATAGCACACAATATGTATCTTTAGTAAGGACCGAGGCAGAATGACTCAATGATCGTCATTACAGTCTAATGGCTCAATGGACTTTTTGTGCTCAGTGGTGTGCCACCAATGGAAACCTGTTACGAGGGGGACCCGGGGAAGCGTGCCAAGATGGGAAATGGAGAGCTTCCGCCGGTCAAGGTCCACTGTGCGGTGTAAGGGACCGCCGCTATGGTGGGTGAAGAGTGAGCGGGTTGCTGCTAGCGATCGTCTGGAATGTCACAGACGATCTATGTACACCGATCTGCCCTAACCCGTGAGGGTTGTATGGCAGGGATCTCACGTCTCGGTGTACCTGTTGCACGGGGAAGCACAGAGGTGCCCAAGCACGTATGCCAGTGGAAGTCACGAGAATATGGCACGAGGGTAGCACAGAGGTGCCCACGCACGTGTGCTTTCAATAACCAGGTGAGTCCGGTGGAGGCTTGAGGAGCTCACCTGGGACAGGAACACGGCCTGTTGAAGGGGATACTGCCGGAGCAGCAAGGCAGGAACACGGCCTGCAAACAAGGTACTGCCAAAGCAGCAAGGGCCAAGCCCACAGAAGACAGTAATGCCTGAGCAGTGGCGTGGCAGCACGCTGCCAGACATCCAAACATAGAAGGACGGTCGCGCACCGCCATGATGGCAGGGGGAGCTTTTAAGGAGGTGTAGCTCCACCCAAGGGCGGGCGCGAGATGGGCGTGACCCAATCAGGGTTCGTGACGTCCTGGCCCAGCCAGTCAGGATTCAGCACATCACCAGCCTCGTCATGGGGCCGTGTGATATCAGTGAGCGAATCAGAAGACGTCACGTGGAGCACATGCTCATCTTCCTGCCTCTGGGTCATAAAGACGGGATCCTCGGTTTCACAATGTGCAGAGACATGGGAAGTCTTGCTACTTCCCTGAGCATCTATTCTTTCACACTGCGCAACCTCCCAGAGCCTCTGTGATGCTGAGCAGGAGAGCTCGTGGCAGGCAAGGGATGGGAGACCGCTCCATTCCTTGCAAGGGGAGAACCACTAGGTGTCACCCTTCTGCTGAATCTCTGAGGAGGCAACTCCTGCAGACTGCACAGTCTCCCAGACCTTTGGCACTGCTGAGCAGGAGGGCTCGTGGCAGACAAGGAATGGGGGACCACCTCATTCCTTGCAACAAGAGAGCCACGACGTGTAACAGAAACCATCTGGCTGCTATGTTGACAATGTTGAGAAACGACCTCACAAACCGTTTTCCTGAAACAGGCAATACCAAGGCATGGCTAAAATTAAATAATATAGTTTGTGGAATTTTCTTCCAAGAAGAAGCACTAAGGGACATCTAAGCGGCTGCATTGGTACAGCTAACAACATATATTATTTGGGGCACTAAGTGGAGCACTGTCAGCTATTACCATACAGCAGTTCCAATCATAAGGATAAATGCTGCCGAAGTAGGCACAGCATTGGGGTATCATTAAGAAAAGGAGTTTGAGCAGGTTGGGAATAGGTGGTGTGATAACACGCTACGGGATCGCCTTTGCTGGGTTCAAAGGGCACGTATTCACCTCAGGCAGACAGCCGAATTCAAGGTGTAACTGACGCTTGGTCAGGTTTATTGCAGTGAAGCATAAACAAAAAGAAAAAAAAACACCAACAAAATAAATCCTTGCCTGTCCGGCACTAACTATACACGGTGTTATCCTAACTACCAACTGGAGGGCTTCTCCCTTCCAGCTAAACCATACAAACATCAGGCACTGCTCCTCACAAGTGTCTCCTACACAGACAGGCTTACTGTGTTCCCAGATGGAGACCCTCCCCCAACTTCCCAGATTCCTTTTACCTCCGTCCTTCACCTCCCATTAATCCATTAGTAGCCAGGTGATCCTGGCCAGGCTAAGTCACATAGGACCGATACCGGGGTGAGATATACCTGCCCTCATCCACTAATCCCATATGAGTCTCACATATCCCCCCCCTCTGCTCAGACCACTGCAGCTGAGCAACAGCACCCACAAAACAGTGCACACGAGACAGGGCATCAGCATTCCCCATCCGCACCCCCGGGCGGTGCTCCACTGTAAAACGGTAGGCCTGAAGTGCAAGGAACCACCGGGTTACTCGGCCATTCCGTTCCCTATTCAAGTGCATCCACTTGAGAGGGGCATGGTCAGTGATCAGCCGGAACTTCCTTCCAATCAAGTAATATTTAAGGGACTCTAGAGCCCACTTAATGGCTAAGCATTCTTTTTCCACTATGGCATAGTTGCGTTCATGCTTATTAAGTTTCCGACTAAGATAAAGGACCGGATGTTCCTCTCCGTCCTTCAGTTGTGACAATACAGCCCCTATACCGGCATCAGAAGCGTCCGTTTGGACCACGAACTCGCTGCGGAAGTCAGGAGTCATTAGCACAGGTTGAGAGCAAAGAGCTAGTTTTAAGTTATGGAAGGCTTCTTCGGCTGCCGAGGTCCATTTGATCATGACAGAGTCTTTCCCTTTGGTAAGGTCCGTCAGGGGAACAGCGGTAGCCGCAAAATTTGGAATGAACCGTCGGTAGTAGCCGGCTATTCCCAAAAACGCTCTCACCTGCTTCTTGTTGACTGGTTGCGGCCATTTCTGAATGGCTTGTATCTTGTCAATCTGGGGTTTAACAATTCCCCTCCCAATTACGTATCCCAAATACCGGGCTTCTTCCAGCCCGATATGACATTTCTTGGGGTTTGCTGTTAGACCCGCCTCCCGCAGGTCCTCAATCACAGCCTCTAGTTTCTGGAGGTGCGTCTCCCAGTCCAGGCTGTAAATGACTATGTCATCCAAATACGCAGAAGCATACTGCCTATGGGGCCTCAGGACTCGGTCCATCAACCTTTGAAAGGTTGCCGGTGCCCCGTGTAGTCCAAACGGCATATACACATACTGGTATAAACCTTCCGGTGTAGAAAACGCGGTTTTCTCTTTAGCGGCCTCTGTTAGCGGGATCTGCCAATAGCCCTTCGTTAAGTCTAGGGTCGTGATATACCGGGCTTTTCCAAGCCGATCTATTAATTCATCGACCCGTGGCATAGGGTATGCATCAAATTTGGAGACCGCATTTAATCTCCTGAAGTCATTGCAGAATCTAATGGAGCCGTCTGGTTTCGGTATTAACACAATCGGACTCGACCAGGCGCTATGCGATTCCTCGATTACACCTAACTCTAACATGGTCTTCACTTCTCGGGAGACAGCTTCCCGCCGAGCCTCCGGTATTCGGTAGGGCTTTACCTGAACTGTTACCCCAGGCTCTGTTATGATGTCATGTTTAATGAGAGTGGTCTGCCCGGGCTTTTCCGAGAAAAACTCGTGATTGTTGATTACAAACTGCTTGACGTCGGTCTTTTGCCGCTCTGACAGAGTCTCCGCCGTCCCGACATCCGGTATGGTCTGCTTGCAGACCGGAAGGGCCAGACCTGCTGACAGAGCTGGACGGTCCTTCCAGGGTTTTATCAGATTCACGTGATAAATCTGTTCAGGCTTCCTTTTACCAGCCTGGTACACTTTGTAGTTTACCTCACCCACCCGTTCCTTAATTTCAAAGGGGCCTTGCCACTTTGCCAGAAATTTGCTTTCTGCCGTGGGGACCAGGATCAACACCCTATCTCCGGGTGCAAAAGTACGGATCTTGGCCCCCCTATCATAAATCCTTTTCTGTGCTCCTTGAGCCTGTATCATATGCTCTTTAACGATGGGCATCACCGCCGCAATACGGTCCTGCATTTGGGTTACATGGTCTATTACGCTTTTGAACGGGGTGACCTGTCCCTCCCAGGTTTCTTTAGCGACATCTAACGGTCCACGGGGACGTCGGGCATACAGAAGCTCGAAAGGAGAGAACCCGGTGGAAGACTGGGGCACCTCCCGGATGGCAAAAAGCAAATACGGGAGTAAGTAGTCCCAGTTCTTCCCGTCCTTGTCTATCGCCTTACGGAGCATCTGTTTCAAAGTTTTGTTAAACCGTTCGACCAGTCCGTCCGTTTGAGGGTGATACACGGAGGTGCGTAACTGTGCTATTTGTAACAGCCTGCAGAGTTCTTTCATTACTTTAGACATAAAGGGGGTTCCTTGGTCTGTGAGTATTTGTTTTGGGACACCAACCCGACTAAACACATGGACCAGCTCCTTGGCAATGGTCTTGGTGGCCGTGTTACGCAAAGGGATGGCCTCGGGGTAACGAGTGGCATAATCCAAGATGACAAGGATGTGCTGGTGTCCTCGTGCAGACTTGGGGAGGGGTCCAACTAAATCCATCCCAATTCTCTCAAATAGGATCTCGATGATAGGCAGAGGTACTAAGGGGCTACAGAAACGGGGCCTAGGCGCAGAGATTTGGCAGTCGGGACAAGACTCGCAATAGGTGCGAATATCGTGATGCATGCCGGGCCAAACAAAACAGTGTAATATCCTTTCGGTAGTTTTCTGGACCCCCAGGTGTCCCCCCATCATGTGTCCGTGTGCCAGGTCCAGCACTCTCCGCCTGTAGGCTCTCGGCACAACCAATCGTTGCACTGTGTCGTCCCCCTTCTTCTCTATCTGATAGAGAAAGTCATTCTCCAGTGCCATGTAGGGGTAAGACAGCCTAGTACCTGCATCCACCTGCACCCCGTTTATCATTTTAACATTTTTTATAGCCTGAGAAAGGGTAGGATCTCTCATTTGCTCACTTTGGAAGTCATCTTTCTGGACTTCCAAATTCAGCCAAGAGGAAGGGGGACAGCCACCCGTGTCCGCCTCTGCCCCGGGTTCATCGGAATCACCCGCCAGAACTGAAAAGGGGAACTGGGGGTTGTTTTCAGCGGATTCCTCCTCTGAACCCTCTTGTGGGGCATCCTCTAGTGGCTCCGGGCCCACACAAGGTGTGCGAGAAGGATCATCCGTGCGGCTACCCTGGGGTACTAATTGGTTCTCCCACAACTGCCAGAAGTGGGGAAAATCCCTGCCCAAAATGATATCATGCAATAGTGCTGGTACTAGTCCCACCTTATGATGCACAGACCCATAGGGCGTAGTAATGCAGGAGACTGTTGTGAGGTACGAGCAGGTGTCTCCATGCACACATGTCACAGAAAATTTATCTGACGGTCCCATCGGGACTGCTACCAGACTGGCCTTTACCAGAGTCACCACACTTCCCGAGTCTAATAGTGCAACAACAGTATTGCCATCAATGGACACTTCACACAGGTGTTTTTTCATATCGCCTTGACATGCAGCAACACACACTACCCGTGCAACCATAGCCCTGCGTTTTTCAAAGTCCGTGACATCACACTGCATCGGTTCTGCAGTTACTGGACAGTTTGCAGCAATGTGGCCCGCCTCCTGGCAGCGGAAACACCTCACGGGCCTCTTGCTAAGACCATAGTTTGGCACCTTAGCCCTCACAGGGCCAGCAGTCCTGTTTTCCTCCTCCACTGCCTTAGGATATTTTCCTCCTCCCCATGACCCTGGAACAGTCTTACCAGATCCTCGTCGAGAAGGGGAAGAGCGAGGATGTGTAGCATCGTCCATAAGTCCTTCTGCCAAGGAATAACGCTCCACTAGATCCACTAGCTGATCCGCTGTCGTGGGGTTTCCATGGCTTACCCACCTCTTCAGAGATGGCGGTAGAGCTCTTAGGTATTTATCAAGAACGATTCTTTGTACCATCTCTGGCGCCGTCAAAACCTCGGGCTGTAGCCATTTCTTGGTCAAGTGAATGAGGTCAAACATCTGTGACCGCGGTGGTTTATCGGGCTGATAAGTCCATTGATGAACTCTCTGTGCTCGCACGGCCGTCGTCACTCCCAGCCGGGCAAGGATCTCGGCTTTTAGTTTATCAAAGTCATGCGCTGCTTCAGGCTCAAGATCAAAGTAGGCTTTTTGGGCCTCACCTGCCAGAAACGGTGCAAGCAAGTCGGCCCATCGCTCCTTTGGCCACTTTTCCCGCTCCGCCGTCCGTTCAAACGTGGTCAGGTAAGCTTCCACATCGTCCTCTGTGGTTAATTTCTGCCAGCACCGACTCACATGAATCACCCTCTGGTCAGCCTCCGCATTACTCTCCGGTATGGTCGCCAGACGCTGCGCCACCTGCTGCAAAAGTTGGCGGTCTTTAACCGTCGATTCCACCAGTTCCTTCAACCGTGCCGACATCAAGCGATTAGCTTCCTGCTGCACAGCTGCGGATTGTACCGGCGCTTTCACCACGTCATCCATTATGATGCGCTGTAACGTGCTGCCCGCATTCTCCACCACAATGTGATAACACGCTATGGGATCGCCTTTGCTGGGTTCAAAGGGCACGTATTCACCTCAGGCAGACAGCCGAATTCAAGGTGTAACTGACGCTTGGTCAGGTTTATTGCAGTGAAGCATAAACAAAAAGAAAAAAAAACACCAACAAAATAAATCCTTGCCTGTCCGGCACTAACTATACACGGTGTTATCCTAACTACCAACTGGAGGGCTTCTCCCTTCCAGCTAAACCATACAAACATCAGGCACTGCTCCTCACAAGTGTCTCCTACACAGACAGGCTTACTGTGTTCCCAGATGGAGACCCTCCCCCAACTTCCCAGATTCCTTTTACCTCCGTCCTTCACCTCCCATTAATCCATTAGTAGCCAGGTGATCCTGGCCAGGCTAAGTCACATAGGACCGATACCGGGGTGAGATATACCTGCCCTCATCCACTAATCCCATATGAGTCTCACAGTGGATACAGTACTGAAAGTATGAGAAGTCAAGTGTATCTTTGTTGTAAATTCTGCAGATGAGTCATGGTTGGAAGAAGTTGTCATTGTAGTCTAGACCCGATGGACAAGAAGGAAAATTGACTCCATGAGAAAGAAAATTAGCTGTAACTTATCAAATATAACTGTAATGTAATCACTAGTGATGAGCGAATGTATTCGTCACTATTCGCTATTTGCAGAATAGTGCAGTATTCATCATATTCAATATATAACAAGTAATGGTGTATTCACCTCGCTATATTGGATCTCCCGCCCAGCATGTTTGGCAGCTGAGATGCAGCCCCTAAACATTAGAGATGAGCGAACCGGTCGCGATTCGGCTCGAGGGCGGTTCGCCGAACGGAGCTCTCGTTCGAGTTCGGTTCGTCGAACGTTCGACGAACCGAACTCGAACCAATAGGCTATAATGTGAGGCAATCACAAACACATAAAAATGCATTATAAATTACACATACAGTAAATAAACATTGCCATAACACTTACCGGTCCCCGCGATCCCTCCTGCACTCTGTCTCCTGCCGCTATTCCATCCGATGATTGCTGAATCCTCCCGGTGACCGGCACTGCCAGCAGAGAAGCAGGACCTATCGTGACGTCAAAATAGTCATGTGACCAGTCACGTGGCTATTATCTCATTGGCTACAGACTGGTCACATGACTATGACGCGTCATGTAGGACCTGCGAGTGCATCTCTCCGGTACACGGTGCACATTTGTGTATCGCCGTGTACCGGCGATATGCTTTAGCACACGGTCGACTCCCCGTTCCGTTAGGGACCGGCTGACACAGCCGGTCATTAACGGAGATCACCGTTGCCATAGCAACGCAGTTAGCGGTGACGTCACCGCTAACCGCGGCTCCGGGAGTACCGTTGCTATGGTAACGCGTCTGTCAGCTTTACCGCTGTTACCGCTAGCAGCACTGATCACTCACGGAGTGAAGGCTGCACGCTGCTTCCCAATTGTAGTGAGGATTGTAGTGAGGATGAGGTGCCGGTGCCCCAGCTCATCAAGTGATGGGCTGGGGCACCTCATCCTCAATACAATCCTCACTACAATCCTGAAGTGCAGTTTCTTCAAATTCATTTAAAGGCACTTAAAACGCTGAAATTGCTGCTTATAATTTAAGCCTCTATTAAAAACCTCTTATCAGCGCTGGTTTATTGGGGATTTATTGGGCTGACAGTGGGTAATAAAGATGGAGTCTCTAATGTGTCTGTGTATTTATTTCTATTAAAGTATTTTTTCTCTGTGTGGTGTCTTTTTTTTAACCCTTTATTGGAGATTCTTAATGGCCGGGTCAAACGTGCCTGACATTAAGAATCTCTGGCTTAATACTGGCTAGTAAAACAAAGCCAGTATTAACTCATGATTACCCAACAAGCCACCCGGCTCCGAGGTTTCTGGGCGCCTCTGCTGCGAATTTCAGTCTGCAGCCATCCCAGAAAATGGCGCTCTCATAGAAGCGCCATCATCTGGCGCTGTATCCAACTCTTCCAGCACCTGCCTGCTATACCTGGCTAGCATACAAAAGTATGGCGAAGCTCACTTCCATTTTTTGTAGTTTTTTGGCAAAAAAAAAAAATGCTTCCCTGGATTTTCCATTGCCAGTGAAGGTAACACCAAGCAGTGGGGGTTAGCAGCCAGTAGCTGCTTGGATTACCCTTAGCTAGCAATACAAAAAATGCAGCGGGAGCCCATATATTTTTTTAATTTTTTATTTAAATAACTAAAAACAAAATGGGCTTCCCTGTATTTTGATTGCTGGACATCACAGTGCTGTAAAAATAAATCTTTAAAAAAAATGACGTAGCGCTCCGTGGTATTTTTGATTCTCAGCGCAGATAAAGCAGACAGCTATGGGTTGCCACCCCCATCTGCCTGCCGTTACCTTGGTTGGCAATCAAAATACAGGGAAGCCCATTAATTTTTTCTATTTAAAAAATAGTTAAAAAAAAAAGTGACGTTGGGTCCCCCCATTTTTGATAGCCAGCTAGGGTAAAGCAGACGGCTGTAGCCTAAAAACCACAGCTGGCAGTTTTACCGTGGTTGGGGATCCAATGTGGAGGTCCCCCCAGGCTCTTTTTTATAATTATTTTATAAATATTAATAATTACACAAAAAAAGTAGGGCCCCCCCAAATTGGATCACCAGCCAAGGTAAAGCGGACAGCTGTGGTCTGGTATTCTCAGGGTGGGAAGGTCCATAGTTATTGGGCCTTCACAGCCTAAAAATAGCAGGCCGCAGGCACCCCAGACGTGGCGCATCCACTAGATGCGCCAATCCTGGCGCTTCACCCCAGCTCATCCCGTGCCCTGGTGCAGTGGCAAACGGGGTAATAAATCGGGTTGATACTAGCTGTAAAGTCACCTGAGATCAAGCCCAGCAGTTTGTGATGTCATGGCGTCTATTAGATACCCAACATCATAAACTGTCAGTACTAACAAAAAAAAAAAATCGACAAAAGAAATTTATTTGAAAAAACAGTCCCCAAAACATTTCCTCTTTCACCAATTTTTTCTGCCTGCTGTTTATAAACGGCAGATCAGAATAAGGCTACATTAACACGACCGATCCATTTTTGCGGTCTGCAAAAAACAGTCCGTTTTTTTCACGGGTGCATCCGTGTGACATCCGTTTCCGTTCCGTAGATGGTCCGTATCTCATCTGTTTGTCATCCATGTGCCTTCCGTTTTTTTTGTGTACTGCAAAAAAACTGAAGGAGGGTAAATACATAAATTTACCCAGGATCCATAGCTTCATCCTACATGAGGCGGTCACATGTTCACTCCAGTGCCATTTTCTACTGCTTTTCACAGCGTAGAGCGCTCTGGTGATTTTCTTGTGCTTGTGCACTTCATATCAGTCTTTTCTGTCATTATAATGGCAGAAAGACACATAATGTCCCACTCTCCTGCATTTTGTAATTTTGCACCCTTTGGTGCCTTTCATGTGGCACTAAGGGGTGCTTAGCTTTGTATTTAGCCAAAAAAATGAAAAAAAAAATGACGTAGGGTTCCCCCTAGTTTTGTAGCCAGCTAGGGTAAAGCAGACGGCTGCAGCCTGCAGACCACAGCTGGCAAGCTCACCTTGGCTGGTAATCCAAAACTGAGGGCACCCCACGCTGTTATTTTAAATTAAATAAATAATTTAAAAAAAAAACACGTAGGGGTCCCCCCAAAATTAGATCACCAGCCAAGGTAAAGCAGACAGCTGGGGTCTGATATTCTCAGACTAGGGAGGTCCATGGTTATTGGACTCTCCCCAGCCTAAAAATAGCAGGCCGCAGCCGCCCCAGAAGTGGCGCATCCATTAGATGCGCCAATCCTGGTGCTTCGCCCCAGCTCATCCTGCGCCCTGGTGCGGTGGCAAACGGGCTAATATATGGGGTTAATACCAGATGTGTAATGTCACCTGGCATCAAGCCCTTGGGTTGGTGAGGTCAGGCGTCTATCAGATACCCGACATCACCAACCCAGTCAGTAATAAAAAAAAATAGATGACAAACACATTTTTATTTGAAAAAACACTCCCCAAAACATTCCCTCTTTAACCAATTTATTAGAAAGAAAAACAAATCCAGGTCTGGTGTAATCCAAGGGGTTGCCATGACGATCCACACTGTCCCAGTCAATGAAGAGCAGAATGTTCCCCATTGGCTGGGAGAGCAATGCAGTGACCTGAGCTAACATCAATGGGTCAGCCCAGGTCACTGCAGGGGATGACAAGTGCTGCTGTCAGCAAGGTACATTACCTGCGCTGATCTCCAGCACACTGAGTTCAATGACCTTCACAGCCAAGTATCGCGAGAGGCCCGTGACGTCACCGCTAGTCAGTCTCGGGTCGGAAGCGAGAGGTGATGTGACAAGCGGCGGCCATGGAGGACAGTGACAGCGCTGAGGTCGGGATGGCGGGACTTCATCACCGCAGGTAAGCCGAGCGGGACCATGTGTGCAGAGTGTGTGTGTGTGTGTGTGTGTGTGTATGTATGTGTACATGCTGCGGGCAGGAGGGGGCAGACCGAGCTGAGCGGGGAAGTGTGGGCTTCCTGCACGTAACTAGGACAAACATCGGGTTACTAACCAAAGCGCTTTGCTTGGATACCCGATGTTTATCTTGGTTACCAGCTTGTGGCAGGCTGCCAGCGATGGCTCCTGCACACTGTAGCTGTAAAAAGCCCTGCTTTTTGCTGCTAGAACCGTTCTCGAACGTATCTAGAACTATCGAGCTTTAGCAAAAAGCTCGAGTTCTAGTTCGATCTAGAACAGCCCCCAAAATCACTCGAGCCGCGAACTGGAGAACCTCGAACCACGAACCGCGCTCAACTCTACTAAACATGCTGGGCTTCTTAACTAATCACATTGGCTGGCCGCGCAGCGTCATAGGTTCTAAAGAAGCCCCTCCACCACCATTTTGCGCACCTTGCATCCGAAGCCGATGTCTCTCTCCAAGCACTTCATACTCACCGATCACCGGCACAGCGGTTCTCACACTGCTTCAGCTGCCTCTTATTCTCTGGCGTGCGGTCACCCCTCAATTTTGATACCCAGCCAAGATAAAGCCCCACAGCTGGAGGCTGGTATTCTCAGACTGGAGAGGCCTAGCGTTATTAGACTCCCCAGCCTAAAAATATCAACCAGCAGCAAGGATTTTCCGCATCCATTAAATGCGACAGTCCAGTCACTTTATCCAACTCTTACCGATTGCCCTGGTATGCTGGCAATTGGGGTAATAAGTAGTTAATGCCAGCCCTTAGCTGCCACTAAGTCCTAGGTTAGTTACGGCAGGCGTCTATGAGACACCACCTCATCACTAATCTGTAAGTGAAAATAACTAAACACAAACACGCTAAAATCCATTATTTTAAATAAAAGACAAAAAACACCCTCTTTCACCACTTTATTAGCCCATTAACACCCCTGCAGGTCCACAGTAATCCACACTCAGTCCCACGGCGATTCAGCTCTGCTACATCCCTGTTCTGTCACAGCGAGCACCAAGACTGCCTGCTATGAGCACAGACAGATCAGCGCGATCAGAATGAACTTGGCTGAACATGTGATGTCATAGTTATGGGCCTCATAGGGTGGTGTGTGTTGTGACAGTGATGTCACAGGTTCACCCATGTTCATTCTGAGTGATGCACAAACTCAGCTGAACCTCTGACATCACATCTGCGAGCCCCACTGGACGGAATGTGTCGCAGCAGTGATGTCACGGGTTCACCCGTGATCATTCTGAGTGAGGCACGATCAGACTGAACTCAGCTGAATCCCTGACATCACAGCTGCAGGCCCCACAGGACGGCATGTGTCACGGCAGTGACGTCACAGGTTCACTGGTGTTCATTTTGCGTGACATGATCGCTGATCGCAAGACTCACTTCAATTGCTGCCTGAACCTCACTGTGGGCAGTCTTGTTCTATGGCGTTTGCTATGAGTATCAGATGTAGCAGTGCTGGAAGCATCGTGGAACCTTATGTGGATTACGTCGGACCTGGAGGGGTGTATGGGAGGTTAATAAAGGGGTGAAAGAGGGTTTTTTTGTCTTTTATTTCAAATAAAGGATTTTTGGGGTGTTTCTATTTATTTACTTTCACTTACAGATTAATGATAGATGTCTGCCATCATTAATCTAGGACTTAGTGGCAGCTATGGGCTGCCATTAATTTCTTATTACCCCATTTGCCACCACACCAGGGCAATTGGGAAGAGCTGGATAAAGTGTCTGGACTGGATGTGGCAATTCTGGGTGCCTGCTGGTTGATATTTTTAGGTTGGGGAGAGCCTAGAAACTATAGGCCTCCCCAGTCTGAAAATATCAGCCCTGAGCTGTGGGGCTTTATCTTGGCTTGATATCAAAATTGGGGGGGGACCACACGCCGTTTTTTAATTATTTATTAATTTATTTATTTTACTGTACGATATAGAGCCACCCACTGGTGTCTGTGATTAGTTGCAATCAGACAACTGTCACTCAGCGTGGAGGCGGGTCTAACTTCAACCAATCACAAACGCTGGTGGTCAGGAAAAATAGTTTTCCTATTTATTTTAAATCTTCCCTGGTGGTGTAAAGCGGAAGGGTTATTATTAGCACTAATTTTAATGTAAGGGAGTAGAATAGGAAAGTAATTAATATATTGTTAGTGTTTCTCTGCAGTGTGTATTATACAAACACAGCACTGCTGCATGACATGCACTTTACATTTACATACACAGCTCTGCTACATGCAAAATTACACTTACATACTCAGCTCTGGAACATGAACATTTACACTTACATACACAACTTAGCTACATCCACATTTACACACACAAAATACAATATTACATCTTGTTGTTAGGATCTGAATGGAGGCTACAGGAGTTGAGAGGCAGAGGGACCTTGCACTCAGTTAACAAAATGACTTTCAGGTCATGTCTTCAGTCACATGATCTGAAAGGTCCTGGAATTACTCATGTGACAGGTTCTTCAACTGCTCAGCTACTACAATGTTAGTCTTTCAAATTCTAGTATGTTTAATCCCCTGCTCTGCACTGATCACATACTGTAGATCAGTGCAGAGCAGGAGGAAAGAGTTCTCTATGGTCGAGGAGGATGTGGTGTTACCATTTTCCACTACTAAAGGAAACAGCCTACAGGATATAATACATGCACACTTCTCTTCGTAGCAGGAGTTTTCAGTGATAAAAAGTGCATATTCTAGCTTGAAAAATATAGTAATTATTGTAAGCACCAGATTGCAAGACATGTTAATGATATGCAAATTATGTATAAAGTATTAGCCCATTGCACAGAAATACACACACATGCCTTGGCATGCTATCTGTGAGGTTGCCAATAGTTTTCTGATAAATATTATGCTACATTGAATGCACTTAGGCTCACAAATCATCAATATCTACTGCTGGCAGCTACTTTTGCAGTTCATGACCACTAATGCCCCAGATATAGCCTCTAGGAAACAAGTTTTTAAATGTTGCAGGTGATAATAGAACACTTAGGCCCCATAGGCTGCACATAGCAGCACAAGTGACATGTGGCCTAGTGTTGTGTTGGGACAATTTGGAGAAATGACTAGACTAATTCCACTAGCAAATCAATGTAACAGTAAACTGTTGATAAAAGCTGAAGGGAAAAAGTACAATAGGGTCTTACCCAATGGACATATAAGAGTAATAAGGAAACATGTTCATCTTATGGGGTTGTGTGTCACACAACCAGAATTAAAGCCTGTAATTAGCTGCTGCAGAGTCCACATGCTAAAAAAGCCAAAGCAGATCAGGAACAAAGTATTGTAGATGTGGAACTGATACTGTGCTGGCTGATACTGATAATGAAGATATGACATAAATCTAGGAAAATTGAATGGAGGTGGTGTTATTCAACGTGTTTCAAAGTGTCACCCCACTTCTTCATCAGGAAATCCACCAATATCTGGTAATCTGTTAGCATACCTGAATGAAGTCTATAGGTGTTACAGTTGCTGCGAGCACTGGAGACTAAGTCCAGATTTCTTACTACTGCACATGTGCGAGCGCTGGAGACTAAGTCCAGATTTCTTGCTACTGCACATGTGCGAGCACTGGAGACTAAGTCCAGATTTCTTGCTACTGCACATGTGCGAGCGCCGGAGACTAAGTCCTATCTTGGAGCCATTGCACATGTGCGGGTGACATCATCGCTGACACGAGGTCACATGTCTCTGACACCTTCTATGCCGATTGGTCGCTGGTCATGTGCTTGTGATGCCTTGCTCGGTGATAGGCCAGCACACTCCTGTCGTTCTTGCAGCGGATTGGCTCTGGTGTCCTCCATCTTGGATGAGGCACAGAGTCTATATAAGACCCTGACACACGCCGCATGGCGCTCAGTCCTCTTGGTTCATGCATAAGAGTAGACGCTCTGTGCGCGTTCCTCTAGGCATTCCTCTGTCTATGCTAGGTGAGCGCTACCGGCAGGGTAGCGTTCTTATACCTTACAGCTTCGGCTGCTGTCCGTATCCTTACCTCTTAGGGGAGCGGACATAGGCAGGTGCCTGAGGCACATGGTCTGGCTGGGCCTTGTGGTTCGACTCGTAGGTGGACGTTGCCGCTAGGGTAACGTTCCTTATACTGCGTCTGGCAGTTGTTCGTATCCTCGCACACTAGGGGAGCGAACAGAGGTAGGAGCTTTGTGCGGCTTACGCTGCTGTTCGTCTCTTTTGCACCACTAGAAGAGCGGACCTAGGCAGGTGCCATATCTAGTGGTTCGTGTCCTCGCACACTAGTGGAGCGAACGCAGGTAGTAGCTTTGTGCGGCTTACGCTGCTGTTCGTCTCTTTTGCACCACTAGAAGAGCGGACCTAGGTAGGTGCCATTTCGCACACATTGCCTTTGTCTCTGTGATTATTAACAGAGATCATTCCACACACCCTCCAAGTAAGGGAGGAATTGCTTTACTTACTTATTATATCCTTCTGTGAGTTAACAGAGGTATTGCACTCTGCCATAGTCTGCAGCAGAGTCTTTGCACGGTGGACCCTGACTGTCTGATACTCCTTTAGGTTATCAGACAGCCCCCCGTAACATTAGGACTGAGCCAAGGGTCTGGCAGTTATGGCAGAATGTCAGCAGTTACACCGTTACATACAAGTACTTGAGTCACGGCTCAAGAGTATAGAGGATAAACCTCAGACCATGGTGACATCTGCACATGATCCTCGACTTGCTCTGCCAAACAGATATTCTGGCGATGCCAGATCATGTCGTGGTTTCATTAGTCAGTGTCAGATACACCTAGAGGTCAACTCTTCTCGCTTCTCTACGGAGAGGTCCAGAGTAGGCTTTATCATCTCCTTACTTCAGGACAAAGCCTTAGAATGGGCGACTCCCCTATGGGAGCGCTCTGATGTGGTTACTCTGAGACATCAAGACTTTCTTGATGCTCTTAAGGCGGTATTCATGGGTCCGCAGGTTACCCATGATGCGGCCCTGAGACTGTTAGATCTATCTCAGGGTTCGTTATCCACTAGTTCTTATGCCATTGCTTTTAGAACTCTGGTGGCAGAACTAGATTGGCCAGAGAAGGTGTTGATTCCTATCTTCTGGAGAGGGTTGGCAGGCTATGTCAAGGATGCTCTTGCTACTCGTGAGGTCCCTGCTTCTCTGGAGGACTTGATCACAGTAGCAACGAGGATCGATGTACGCCATAAGGAACGTAGACTCGAGGTCTCTTCCTCACGCCCTAAGCATCGGGCTATTCCAGTTGTTGAGGGTCCACTACCATCTTCCTCAGCATCTGAAACATCTCCCACTCCTATGGAGTTAGGTCATACGTCTTCCAGACTACGCAAGTCTGGTCCTCCTATATGTTACGTATGTCGTCAGGCTGGGCACTATGCCAACAAGTGTCCTAGTCGTCAGGGAAACTCCCTGGCCTAGTAACCATTAGAGGGGGGTTACTAGAGACGTCTTCTGCACCCTCTAAGTGTTGTATCCCAGGTCAGCTCTCGTTATCTGAGAATACATGGCCTATTATGGCTTTTGTGGATTCCGGAGCTGACGGGACTTTTGTGTCCTCAGGATTTGTAAAGGGACACAATATTCCCTCTATCATGTTAGAGGCGCCTATTCCTGTCCGTGTTGTTAATGGAACTATGTTGTCTGACTCCATTACATTGAGGACAGTTCCCTTGCGCCTTTCCCTGTCTCAGGGTCACATAGAGGAGATTTCTTTTCTTGTTTTGCCTGAGGGTATAGACGACATCCTTCTGGGTCTCCCATGGCTTCGGACTCATGCTCCTCACATTGACTGGGAGTCTGACAGCATTATTAGTTGGGGTTCGAAATGTCAGTCCCGATGTCTTCCCTTACCACCTAAGGTCATTGCGGTTGCATCTACTGATCTCTCTCCCATACCTACACCCTATCTGGATTTCGCTGACGTGTTCTCCAAACAGGGTGCTGAGGTTCTTCCACCCCATAGGCCGTATGACTGTGCCATAGACCTTATCCCAGGTTCGGTTCCACCTAAAGGCAGGGTTTACCCCCTGTCGATACCTGAGTCGGAGGCCATGTCGACCTATATAAGAGAGAGTTTAGAGAAGGGGTTCATTCGTAAGTCTGTCTCTCCCGCGGGAGCTGGGTTTTTCTTTGTTCGGAAGAAAGAGGGTGATTTGCGTCCCTGCATAGATTACAGGGGTCTCAACGCAATCACAATAAAGAACAAATACCCATTACCTTTAATTTCGGAGCTCTTTGACAGACTGAGAGGAGCTCAAGTTTTTACAAAGTTGGATCTGCGGGGTGCGTATAACTTGGTATGAATTCGAAAGGGTGACGAATGGAAGACCGCTTTTAACACCCGAGACGGTCACTATGAATACCTCGTCATGCCTTTTGGGTTATGTAATGCACCCGCAGTATTTCAGGACTTCGTAAACGATGTGTTCAGGGATTTACTGTTATCCTCAGTAGTGGTGTATCTGGACGACATCCTGATTTTTTCTCCTGATCTGGAGACTCATCGTCAGGATGTCGTTCGTGTCCTTTCCCGTTTAAGGGAGCACTCATTGTTTGCTAAACTCGAGAAATGTGTATTCGAGCAGTCCTCATTGCCTTTTTTGGGTTACATTATCTCACAAGAGGGCCTGGCTATGGATCCTGCGAAGCTCTCTGCTGTCCTGCAATGGTCCGAACCTCATTCCTTGAAGGCGGTGCAACGCTTCTTAGGATTCATAAATTATTACAGGCAGTTCATACCCCATTTTTCTACTTTGGTGGCCCCTTTGGTGGCCTTGACTAAGAAAGGTGCTAATCCTAAAGCCTGGTCTACTGAGACATCTCAGGCTTTTGAGGCAGTAAAAAGACACTTTTCAACTGCTCCCGTTCTTCAAAGACCCGATGAGAGTAAGCCCTTCCTCTTAGAGGTTGATGCCTCTTCAGTGGGTGCTGGTGCAGTCTTGTATCAAAAGAACGGTGCAGGTAGAAAAAGGCCGTGTTTCTTCTTTGCGAAAACCTTTTCACCAGCAGAGAGAAACTATACCATTGGGGATAGGGAACTGCTCGCCTTGAGATTAGCCTTGGAGGAGTGGCGTCACTTGCTGGAAGGAGCGAAACATCCTTTCCAGGTCTATACAGACCATAAGAATCTGACGTACTTACAAACCGCTCAGCGTCTGAATCCTCGCCAAGCCCGCTGGTCCTTGTTTTTCTCCCGCTTTCACTTCTCCATCAACTATCTGTCTGGGAGTAAGAATAACAAGGCAGACGCCCTGTCTCGCTCTATGCTTTCTACCCAGGAGGAGATTGACGAACCTCGTCTTATCCTTCCCTCCAGGGTTTTTCATACGCTCTCCCCTGTGACGTTAGACCAAATCCCACCGGGCAAGACCTTTGTTCCGCCTGATCGACAGAATGATATACTGTCATGGGCCCACACCTCAAAGGTGGGTGGGCATTTTGGTATTAGGCGGACATGAGAGTTACTGGAGAGGTGGTATTGGTGGCCACACTTAGCCAGCCACGTCAAGAGATATGTCGGTTCCTGCTACTCGTGTGCTCGCAACCGTCCATTACGGCAGAGACCGGCTGGACTCTTGAATCCTTTACCAGTGCCAGATAGACCATGGGAGGTGGTAGGCATGGACTTTGTGGGTGATCTTCCATGTTCACAGGGACATAGATTTGTGTGGGTCATTACGGACCATTTCTCCCGGATGGTTCATCTCGTACCGTTATCGAGAATCCCATCTTCCAGGGTACTAGCCAAACTATTCCTCAAGCATGTCTTTAGGCTTCACGGGATGCCAGATCGTATCATTTGTGATAGAGGCCCGCAATTTACTTCCCGTTTCTGGCGAGATCTTTGTAGCCTTCTGCAAATTGAGTTGAATCTCTCTTCGACATACCATCCGGAGACCAATGGTTTGGTTGAGCGTACCAATCAATCTATGATTATATACCTTCGACACTTTGTTGCTGAGAACCACGATAACTGGTCCTCCCTCCTACCCTGGGCAGAATTTGCCCTTAACAATTCGCTGGCTGAGGCCACTGGGCAGACACCGTTCGTACTCAATAATGGGCAACACCCTAGGGTACCGGTACCGTTTCCCGCTGCTGCACCTCCTCCTCTTGTGGCCGACTGGGCAACTAATGCCAGAGAGGTTTGGGATCGGACTCAAGAGTCGATCCAAGCAGCTAAGGACCGTATGAAGACGGTGTCCGATCGGTTTCGTCGCCCGGCTCCTGTCTTTTCTCCAGGGGACTTTGTGTGGCTCTCTGCAAAACACGTGAGACTTAGAGTGAGCTCTGTCAAATTTGCTCCTCGCTTCCTGGGTCCTTATGAGGTTCTTCGACAGGTAAATCCTGTAGTCTACCAATTGAAGTTACCCGTCCATCTTAAGATTCATGACAAATTCCATGTCTCACTGCTAAAGCCGGCTATTTTACCTCACGCTCGTGAAGTGCACTCTCCTGCCTCTGATTCCTCTCGCTCTAGCTATGAGGTACGAGCCATAGTTGGTTCTAAGATGGTTAGAGGGCGCAGGTTCTTCTTGATAGATTGGGAGGGTTACGGCCCGGAACATCGCTCTTGGGAGCCTGAGGAGGCTGTCCATGCTCCCGACTTAGTTGCCGATTACCTGCATCGCCGGGAGGGGGGCCCTTGAGGGGGAGGTACTGTTACAGTTGCTGCGAGCACTGGAGACTAAGTCCAGATTTCTTACTACTGCACATGTGCGAGCGCTGGAGACTAAGTCCAGATTTCTTGCTACTGCACATGTGCGAGCACTGGAGACTAAGTCCAGATTTCTTGCTACTGCACATGTGCGAGCGCCGGAGACTAAGTCCTATCTTGGAGCCATTGCACATGTGCGGGTGACATCATCGCTGACACGAGGTCACATGTCTCTGACACCTTCTATGCCGATTGGTCGCTGGTCATGTGCTTGTGATGCCTTGCTCGGTGATAGGCCAGCACACTCCTGTCGTTCTTGCAGCGGATTGGCTCTGGTGTCCTCCATCTTGGATGAGGCACAGAGTCTATATAAGACCCTGACACACGCCGCATGGCGCTCAGTCCTCTTGGTTCATGCATAAGAGTAGACGCTCTGTGAGCGTTCCTCTAGGCATTCCTCTGTCTATGCTAGGTGAGCGCTACCGGCAGGGTAGCGTTCTTATACCTTACAGCTTCGGCTGCTGTCCGTATCCTTACCTCTTAGGGGAGCGGACATAGGCAGGTGCCTGAGGCACATGGTCTGGCTGGGCCTTGTGGTTCGACTCGTAGGTGGACGTTGCCGCTAGGGTAACGTTCCTTATACTGCGTCTGGCAGTTGTTCGTATCCTCGCACACTAGGGGAGCGAACAGAGGTAGGAGCTTTGTGCGGCTTACGCTGCTGTTCGTCTCTTTTGCACCACTAGAAGAGCGGACCTAGGCAGGTGCCATATCTAGTGGTTCGTGTCCTCGCACACTAGTGGAGCGAACGCAGGTAGGAGCTTTGTGCGGCTTACGCTGCTGTTCGTCTCTTTTGCACCACTAGAAGAGCGGACCTAGGTAGGTGCCATTTCGCACACATTACCTTTGTCTCTGTGATTATTAACAGAGATCATTCCACACACCCTCCAAGTAAGGGAGGAATTGCTTTACTTACTTATTATATCCTTCTGTGAGTTAACAGAGGTATTGCACTCTGCCATAGTCTGCAGCAGAGTCTTTGCACGGTGGACCCTGACTGTCTGATACTCCTTTAGGTTATCAGACAGCCCCCCGTAACAATAGGGGTCGCCTATACATTATACAAACACATACCATAATCCCGAGAATAAGACTTGTGTAATATTCCCTTATAAAGGCCTCTTCATGGCATTGACCAAGGTCTACAGAATAGTCTGTGACTATCATTGCATTAAATAGGTAAGGATGGTTGACCTTGGGGAGGTCAACATCCAACACCGCGGAGACACCATCACGTGTTTCTCAACGCAATGACACTAGAACAAGGCCCCCTGGGAAAATATGAAAAACAAGAATGCCGCAGAGACACCCTCACATGTTTCTCAATGCTGGCAGGAAACTAGCCAGGTCTTTCACCGGGATGGAACAAAAAATTGGGAAGGCAGTCTCCAGTCAAGGAGACCACCTATGCTAACCATGGTATCCATCCACAGACAGCTGTTTCGGGGTATTTGCCCCTCATCAGTGTGGAGTAGGAAACTGGCTAGTGGGAGCAATGCCTAGTAGAAGACTACATAGGTAAGGATGGTTGACCTCGGGGAGATCAACATCCAACACCGCGGAGACACCATCATGTGTTTCTCAACGCAGTGACACTAGATCAAGGCCCCCTGGGAAAAAATGCAAAACAAGAATGCTGCGGAGACACCATCACATGTTTCTCAACGCTGGCAGGAAACTAGCCAGGTCTTTCATCGTCTTTCATGAGGGGCAAATACAACGAAACACCTGTCTGTGGATGGATACCATGTTTGGCATAGGTGGTCAACATGAACATGTGATGGTGTCTCCGCGGCATTCTTGTTTTGCATATTTTCCCAGTGGACTTTGTTCTAGTGTCACTGCGTTGAGAAACACGTGATGGTGTCTCCGCGGTGTTGGATGTTGATCTCCCCGATGTCAACCCTAGTAGAAGACTATGTAGTCTTCTACTAGGCATTGCTCCCACTAGCCAGTTTCCTACTCCACACTGATGAGGGGCAAATACCCCGAAATAGCTGTCTGTGGATGGATACCATGTTTGGCATAGGTGGTCTCCTTGACTGTTGTGAAAGACCGGTGAAAGACCTGGCTAGTTTCCTGCCAGTGTTGAGAAACATGTGATGGTGTCTCTGCGGCATTCTTGTTTTGCATGTTTTTTATCATTGCATTAAAGACAAAAGCATTGAATATGAAAGACCCCCATTCCACCCTCCATTGCTGTCATAATCTGTACCAGGATAGCTCTTAGCCTTTAACAGCAGTGACATGAGATGAATAGAACACCAGTAGCTAGGCGTCTGGCTCGAAGCAAATGCCTTCCGATGGTTTGTTTATACTCTTATGCCTTATACTTGGTTTGTGATGTCCAATTTCACTTTAGTACAAAATGTATCAATCATGGTACCAGTGGTGTAGTTATTTGTCTAATGTATCCAAGGCGCCACTTTTCAACAGAACAATGCATGGCCCCATATTGCTCAAGCTACTGTAAGCAGTTTGCAATTGAAGAGGCAGCTGTCAGAAGCAAAACATGATGATTTACAAGCCCAAATGCATTTAGCATGACAGAACATTCTTCAGACCATTATTAACCTCAATGATAACATGCCAAAGCAAGTAAGTGCCTGTATTTCTGCACATAGTACTTGAACAAATTGAAATCCTTTGAAAATTTTGTTTCCATTTATTCATCATTTGTATATTATTAACCCATCTATTGATCGGGCCATTTCCATAATTTTACGACTTTTCCATCTTGGTTTTGAAATGTTATTGTTGAGGAGTGTACATCAATAATATTTATAGGAAAATGCTAACATTTTACACAACATATGATGAACATTTACATCATATGTCATGTCCTGGCCTGTAATACAGTCCTGCATGCTATGCCCCATCTTTCCTTCCAGGTGATTGTTGATTTACTCAGCTATAATGTGCCTCTAAGGCCTCTTTTACACGTCAGTGAAAAACCAACACGTTTTTCACTAACGTGATACAGATGCGTATGTTCCTCCGTGTGCCGTGATTTTAGCACAAGTGTGATCTCCCTGTGCTATCTGTGATAATACATGGAGGTCGGGCACTTATACTCACCTCTCCCCGGTGCTGCTGTTCGTGGTGCTGAAGTCTTGTGCGATGCTGTGTCCGGCCGCTGCTGTCTCCCCTCTTCAGCTACTTCCTGGTCTGCTGTGCAGTGCATATGTATGAGCATAATTAGCCGGCCTGGAAGCAGCAAGCAGCAGTGGTTGAAGACATCATCGTTGGAGACGGGTGAGTTTTAATAGCATTTTATTTTAAATGTATGTGTTTTTCTGGTAGGTGCTTCATGGATCACACCATTATATGGTCTGTGGGACATCAGTGATGCCAGAAAAAGAACAGACTTGTCTCCGTGCGGAACACACAGACACATGTGTACGCTGCACGGAAACATGCCAGTGAGAAATCACTGATGTGTGCACAGACCCATTGAATATAATGGGTCTGCGTATGTCCGTGATTCTGGTACTTATAAAAACTGCAACATACGTACCAGAATCACTGACGTGATAGTGGCATTTAAGAAGCAGTGGCAGCGGGGCACATAATTCAATGTGCCAATTGGCGAGTTCAAATCACCCCCTTTTGTCCCATTAAAAATAAAACAACAAAACATATACATATATTTAGTATTGCTGCTTTCATAAAAGTCCAGTGTATCAAAATATAAAATAAATTAATCTAATCAGTAATAAATAACATTATGTTAAAAAATCCAAACTCCAGAATTATTGTTTTTTTTGGCCATAACAACATTGAAATAAAATGCAACAGGTGATGAAAACATTGTATCAACCCCAAAATCACATCAGCAAAAATGTCAGCTCAGAGCACTAAAAACAAGCTCCATATTCCGAAAATAAAAATTGTTATGGGTCTTGGAAAATGGCAACAGAAGGAACATTTTTTATTTGTTTTTATACATATTTCTCATATTTTTATACCATGTAAAAAAACAAAACAAAACAAAATAACTATGCATATTTGGTATCTATGTAATTGTACTGATAGACCATATATTTCAAGAGCCCTGCCTTAGATATTCAAAACCTTCAAAACACATGGGAGTATAGGCAAAAAGTGAATGAATTATATCTCTTTATTAGACAAATCAGGATAAAATATCAATTAAAAGGAGAATATCACTTAAAAGGCAAAAACCATATAGGTGACCACAAAACGATACAGCAATAGTAGATGCGTATACTTTAAAGCATAAGTTACAATGCTTATGTGCAAAACAATGTGTATACTTAGCACAGTAAGCTCATGAGAAATGCAGATTAGTATGTACGAGTATTACAGGTGAAAAAAGTTTATATATAAACTGTGGAAAGAGTCCCACAGCAATCAATAAAGTAGTACATACTACAGGTAAAGTACATTCACATGATGAACTGTGTATAAAGTGCTTTAAAGAAAAATATGTATGATATAAATGAGACTAGCTGTGCAAAAAAGCACAATATAAATGCACAAAGCGGTAAAGTACAGCTGGTGCACAACCCTTCAAGGTAAAAAGAGACGATGGACACATGAAAAACAAAAGCAGCTCTATATGCAAAGAGCATAACAAAAATGCAAAACGTGCTCGTGCAAGATGTGCAAACACTTCAAGATATTGGAAATAAGATGAGGGAAAAATCCCATAGAGAGAAGGTTTGGAAACCTGCAACTGAATAGCTACCCAATAGCCAGAATTGGTAAAGGAGTAAAGGGAGCTTTACATGCTACGATATCGTTAATGTTTTATCGTCAGGGTCACATTGTTAGTGTCGCACATCCGCCGTCATTACCGAAATCACAGCGTGTGACACTTACCAGCGACCTTAAGCGACCTCAAAAATGGTGAAAATCGTTCACCGTAGAGAGGTCGTCCCAAAACCAAAAATCGGTAATGGTTGATTATTGATGTTGTTCGTCACTCCTGCGGCAGCACACATCGCTGTGTGTGACACCGCAGGAGCGAGGAACGTCTCCTTACCTGCCGCCGGCCGCAGTGCGGAAGGAAGGAGGTGGACGGGATGTTACGTCCCGCTCATCTCCACCCCTCCGCTTTGATTGACCGGCCGCTTAGTGACGTCGCGGTGACGTCACTGTGATGCTGAACGTCCCTCCCCATTGAGGGAGGGATTGTTTGGCAGTCACAGCGCCGCCGCCAACCAGGTAAGTGCGTGTGACGCTGCTGTAGCGATAATGTTCGCTGCGGCAGCGATCACACGATATCACATGCACGACGGGGGTGGGTGCTTACTAGAGATGAGCGAACCGGTCCCGGTTCGGCTCGAGGTCAGTTCGCCGAACGGAGGTCCCGTTCGAGTTCGGCTCATCGAACGTTCGACGAATCGAACTCGAACTGCATAGGAAACAATGGCAGGCAATCACAAACACAGAAAAACACCTAGAAAACACCCTCAAAGGTGTCCAAAAGGTGACAAACAACTCACAACACATGGGAAAGTGACAAGGACATATACTCATGCGAAAACAAAAGAGCTGGACAAGGAAAGAGAGGAGGACACACAGATATATGAGTATATGCAAGGAAACATCGATTCCATTAATGTGCAACTTGAGCCCTGCTCATTTTAGGCTTCCAATCTGGATAAATTGCCTGAGCTCGCCACGTACGCCTTGGGGATCTTGTCGTGTCCTGCAGCCAACGTTCTCTCGGAACCTGTCTTCAGTGCTGCTGGGGGTCTGCTGGCAGATAAGCACACGTGTCTGTCCACTGACAATGTGGACATGGCTCTCAGAGGACTTTTCTTCCCCTGGGTCAGCCAGGGGACGGGAAAGGCACGCGTATTTTTGAGAGTGCTTCATGCAAAGCATCTTTTTCTTTTTCAAAAGGGGGCTCAACCGATGCCAGTCAAGTGGGGTGTGTGTGGCCCAGTTAGTGGAAACGAGGGAGACTGTGGTTGGAGTCCCCTCGCTGTGTTTCTAAAAGAACCAAGATGAACAAGTCATGGCTCTCAGAGGACTTTTCTTCCCCTGGGTCAGCCAGGGGACGGGAAAGGCACGCGTATTTTTGAGAGTGCTTCATGCAAAGCATCTTTTTCTTTTTCAAAAGGGGGCTCAACCGATGCCAGTCAAGTGGGGTGTGTGTGGCCCAGTTAGTGGAAACGAGGGAGACTGTGGTTGGAGTCCCCTCGCTGTGTCTCTAAAAGAACCAAGATGAACAAGTCATGGCTCTCAGAGGACTTTTCTTCCTCTGGGTCAGCCAGGGGACGGGAAAGGCACGCGTATTTTTGAGAGTGCTTCATGCAAAGCATCTTTTTCTTTTTCAAAAGGGGGCTCAATCGATGCCAGTCAAGTGGGGTGTGTGTGGCCCAATTAGTGGAAACGAGTGAGACTGTGGTTGGAGTCCCCTCGCTGTGTTGCTAAAAGAACCAAGAAGAACAAGTCATGGCTCTCAGAGGACTTTTCTTCCCCTGGGTCAGCCAGGGGACGGGAAAGGCACGCGTATTTTTGAGAGTGCTTCATGCAAAGCATCTTTTTCTTTTTCAAAAGGGGGCTCAACCGATGCCAGTCAAGTGGGGTGTGTGTGGCCCAGTTAGTGGAAACGAGGGAGACTGTGGTTGGAGCCCCTCGCTGTGTTTCTAAAAGAACCAAGATGAACAAGTCATGGCTCTCAGAGGACTTTTCTTCCCCTGGGTAAGCCAGGGGACGGCAAAGGCACGCGTATTTTTGAGAGTGCTTCATGCAAAGCATCTTTTTCATCTTGAAAATGGGGGTCAACTGATGCCAGTCAAGTGGGGTGTGTGTGGCCCAATTAGTGGCAACGAGGGAGACTGTGGTTGGAGTCCCCTCGCTGTGTTTGTAAAAGAACCAAGATGAACAAGTCATGGCTCTCAGAGGACTTTTCTTCCCCTGGGTCAGCCAGGGGACGGGAAAGGCACGCGTATTTTTGAGAGTGCTTCATGCAAAGCATCTTTTTCATTTTGAAAAGGGGCATCAACTGATGTCAGTCAAGAGGGGTGTGTGTGGCCCAATTAGTGGCAACGAGGGAGACTGTGGTTGGAGTCCCCTCGCTGTGTTTCTAAAAGAACCAAAATGAACAAATCATGGCTCTCAGAGGACTTTTCTTCCCCTGGGTCAGCCAGGGGACGGGAAAGGCACGCGTATTTTTGAGAGTGCTTCATGCAAAGCATCTTTTTCTTTTTCAAAAGGGGGCTCAACCGATCCCAGGCAAGTGGGGTGTGTGTGGCCCAGTTAGTGGAAACAAGGGAGACTGTGGTTGGAGTCCCCTCTCTGTGTTTTACATGCTTTTAGAAGGGCATGACATGGCTTGGAGGTTGACTTTCAGCATCTGCAAACTGTTGGCTACCAAAATGCTGCCTTTCCAACACCTGTGGTTATAGAAAATGAGGAACATACTGATGAAGATGAGACGCAGATACCCGATTGGGATGACAACTTAAATATTCGGTCAGGGCAAGAAGAGGCTCGGTCTGAGGGGGAGGGGAGTGCAAACACAACAATTGATGATGAAGTTCTAGATCCCACCTACTGTCAACCCACAGTCAGACACTCGAGGAGGTCAACAGAGGCGGTTGAGGAGGATGCAACCGACGACGAAGTTACCTTGCGCCTTCCTGGACACAGTCAGAGCACTGGTAGCACGTCTACAACTGCATCCTCAGCCACCACTCTGCCTCTGAGCATTATTCGGGGTGGATCAACAGGTCGCATGGCCTCTAAGCCTTGCCTAGCCTGGTCCTTTTTTGACATAGAAAAAGATCGCCCAAATTATGTGATCTGTAAAATTTGTCATGGTTCTCTTAGTAGAGGTCAAAACCTCAGCAGTTTGACAACTTCTTCCATGAATCGTCACATGAATAAATATCATATGGCCCAATGGGAAGCTCACCGTGCTGCAATGCGGCCTAGCGGAGCGAACCATCCACCGCCTGCCCCTTCCAGTGCATCCGCGCGCTCGTCATCTTCTAGGACTGTGGGGACAGCTGTCACACCTGTTTTTCCACCCACAACTTCCACCACTGTAACCGCAACAGGCAGTTTGCTTGGTAGGTCGTCAGTTGTTTTGGAAGGGGAAACAAGTGAGTGTGTACAGCTCTCTCAGACATCGATAGCACCAACGTTGGATGAAGGCAACATCATGTCTCCGCCTGCACTTTCCTCACAAACCTGCATTTTTCCAGGGACACCCTACTCAACACCGTCTACACACAGCAGCCAGATCTCTGTCCCTCAGATGTGGTCAAATAAAAGGCCACTTCCTGCGACCCATGACAAAGCTAAGAGGTTGACTCTATCCCTCTGTAAGCTGTTGGCTACCGAAATGCTGCCTTTCCGCCTAGTGGACACACAGGATTTTAGAGACCTTATGTCTGTCGCTGTGCCCCAGTACCAGATGCCCAATCACCACTGCTTCTCCAAGAAAAGCATGCCCGCGCTACACCAGCATGTCGCACACAACATCACCACTTCCTTGAGAAACTCTGTGTGCGACAGGGTGCATTTCAACACAGATACTTGGACCAGTAAGCATAGACAGGGTCATTACATGTCACTGACTGGGCACTGGCAAACTATGGTGAGAGATGGAGAAGGGTCTGCTGTACAAGTCTTGCCGTCCCCACGAGTTGTTTCAATCCTTCTTCTGTATGTAGAAGTTAATACACTGCTTCTGCCTCTTCAACCTCGTGTGGGTCCTCCACCTTGGCGCAAACCCTGTGTGGTCAGGCCACCCTTCCTTGTAACTGCGCACAAGGACTACCACACACCTCCTTACTATGCTGGCAGCAGAGCTCAATGCCATCAGGCGGTCAAAGTTTTACTTTGAAATGTATGGGAAATGTGAGTCACACCGCTGAGAAGTTGTGGACGGTTAGCTCTGGATACCGAGTTTCATCAATGGTTGTCTCCACTCAACCAGCAGCCAGGGAAGGCCGGGTGCGACAATGATGCAAACATGGGTGCGGGCCTTCACTGTGACAATGTGACACACATGCCTTGTGTGGTTCACGTGTTGAACCTGGTTGTCCAGCAATTTTTAAAGCACTATCCTGGCCCACATGGCCTTCTGCAGAGAGCACGGTGTAACGCCTTCCTTGATCCACACACTCAGATGGGCTGTTAATGATAGGCTAGAGGGAAGCCACTCACCAAGCAGGACCCCTAGAACCCTGAAACCCTTTAACCCCTATACAGGGATTAGGAATTGCACAGGGCCCAAGGTGATTAATACCTGTGGAAGGCTGCAGTTCCAGAGAATAGTAGTCAGGCAGGGTCAAAACATTAATTGAGGAACAGGAACAGAATGGGACGGCCAGGACTTAATCAGAAAACAAGCAGAGGTGAAATGCGGATCGGCCAACAAGGTACATAAACAGCAAGCAGGAAAAGTAGTCAGGTAACAAGCACACAAAATCATAAAACTGAACTGGGGGTAAAATTAACCAGAGGTTCATAGCTATGTCTGGCAGTGGTCTGCAGACAGGATGTGCATAAAAAAGGGTGTGGTGTCTTCCCATTGGTTGTAGCTGAATGATGGTATTTCATCTGTGAGATACCCACCAGCTACATTCAGCCAGAGATTCTGCATCTGTCAAGGTAATGCAGCCCAGTGGGTGAGCATAACCTGCGTCCACCTGCGCCGCTGGCATCGACTCCTCTCCCATCATCAGCACTATTCATGAAAGGAACACGTTGTCACCTGGCGACCGGAGTACAAATTGACGGAGCGGACTCCGTTGGTGACTTAATAGCCGTGTGCGGCAATGATGCAAACCTGGCTGCGGGCCATCATCAGGGCAATGTGACACACGTGCCTTGTATGGCTCACGTGTTGAACCTAATTCTCCAGCAATTTTTAAAACACCATCACGGCCTACATGGCCTTGCGCAGCGTGCACGCTCGCTATGTGCTCACTTCCATCGTGCGCACACAGCAGCTCAACAACTTTCGTCGCTACAGAAGTCTTTAGGTCTGGTGGTTAAACGCCTGAAATGCGATGTGCCCACACGCAGGAATTTGAATCTGCGCATGTTGCAGCGTTTGTGGCAGCACCGCCGAACCCTGATGCAATACGTTATGACTAGAGTTGAGCGCGGTTCGTGGTTCGTGGTTCTCCAGTTCTAGGCTCGAGTGATTTTGGGGCATGTTCTAGATCGAACTAGAACTCGAGCTTTTTGCAAAAGCTCGATAGTTCTAGAAACGTTCGAGAACGGTTCTAGCAGCCAAAAAACAGCTAAATCTTAGCTTGGTTTCTGCTGTAATAGTGTAAGTCACTCTGTGAATCAAACTATTATCACATTTCAGTGTATAGTGTGCGTGAACAGCGCCTTCAGATCACTGCTGTTTCTATAATGGCGATCGCCATTTTTTTTTTTTTTTCTTGTCTTCCTTCCCTAAGCGCGCGCGTCTTGTGGGGCTGGCCAGCATGTCAGCCAATCACAGACACACACACACCTAAGTGGACTTTGAGGCAGAGAAGCAACGGCATGTGTGATAGGATCTGCATGTCACATGTCCCTGCATTATAAAACCGGACATTTTCTTCACGATCGCCATTATCTGCCTTCTGCGTCTTTGGTGTCAGACATCACTGTCGCAGTTCCGTCCTTTGTCCTATCGCCGATACAGCTGTATGCGCTGCATACACAGCGTTAGACAGCTTAGGGAGAGCACATTCTAGCAGTCCTTTTAAGGGCTCGTACCGGCAGGGTCAGAGAGCCATAGGTGACAGGTCCTGCAAACAGCAACAGCGTCTGTGTAGCCCAGGTCAGGGATTTCCTCCCTGCATTTCACCATTAGGAGGGAATAGAAAGGCAGGCTTCCATTCCTCTACCCAGAGCACCACAATCCTGCCACTGTACCCTCTTGTCCTCTGCACACTCCAACTCATTCTAACTAAGCCATTATACTAGCAAACACTCAGTGTACCTAGTGGCATCCTATCTGTGGCTATTGGACTTTGCTATAGTCCCACTAGTGCAAAGACATTAGCAGAGCACATCTGCCTGCATTGCACACTCCAAGTTTTTTAAACTCAGCCATTATACTAGCAAACACTCTGTACCTAGTGGCATCCTATACGTGGCTATTGGACTTTGCTATAGTCCCACTAGGGCCAAGACATTTGCAGAGCACATCTGCCTGCATTGCACACTCCAAGTTTTTTAAACTAAGCAATTTTACTAGCAAACACTCAGTGTACCTAGTGGCATCCTATACGTGGCTATTGGACTTTGCTATAGTCCCACTAGTGCCAAGACATTTGCAGAGCACATCTGCCTGCATTGCACACTCCAAGTTTTTTAAACTAAGCAATTTTACTAGCAAACACTCAGTGTACCTAGTGGCATCCTATACGTGGCTATTGGACTTTGCTATAGTCCCACTAGTGCAAAGACATTAGCAGAGCACATCTGCCTGCATTGCACACTCCAAGTTTTTTAAACTCAGCCATTATACTAGCAAACACACAGTGTACCTAGTGGCATCCTATACGTGGCTATTGGACTTTGCTATAGTCCCACTAGTGCCAAGACATTTGCAGAGCGCATCTGCCTGCGTTGCACACTCCAACTAATTATAACGAAGCCATTATACTAGCAAACACTCAGTGTACCTAGTGGCATCCTATACGTGGCTATTGGACTTTGCTATAGTCCCACTAGTGCCAAGACATTTGCAGAGCGCATCTGCCTGCGTTGCACACTCCAACTAATTATAACGAAGCCATTATACTAGCACACACTCAGTGTACCTAGTGGCATCCTATACGTGGCTATTGGACTTTGCTATAGTCCCACTAGTGCCAAGACATTTGCAGAGCGCATCTGCCTGCGTTGCACACTACAACAAATTATAACGAAGCCATTATACTAGCAAACACTCAGTGTACCTAGTGGCATCCTATACGTGGCTATTGGACTTTGCTATAGTCCCACTAGTGCCAAGACATTTGCAGAGCGCATCTGCCTGCGTTGCACACTCCAACTAATTATAACGAAGCCATTATACTAGCACACACTCAGTGTACCTAGTGGCATCCTATACGTGGCTATTGGACTTTGCTATAGTCCCACTAGGGCCAAGACATTTGCAGAGCACATCTGCCTGCATTGCACACTCCAAGTTTTTTAAACTAAGCAATTTTACTAGCAAACACTCAGTGTACCTAGTGGCATCCTATACGTGGCTATTGGACTTTGTTATAGTCCCACTAGTGCAAAGACATTAGCAGAGCACATCTGCCTGCATTGCACACTCCAAGTTTTTTAAACTCAGCCATTATACTAGCAAACACTCAGTGTACCTAGTGGCATCCTATACGTGGCTATTGGACTTTGCTATAGTCCCACTAGTGCCAAGACATTTGCAGAGCGCATCTGCCTGCGTTGCACACTCCAACAAATTATAACGAAGCCATTATACTAGCAAACACTCAGTGTACCTAGTGGCATCCTATACGTGGCTATTGGACTTTGCTATAGTCCCACTAGTGCCAAGACATTTGCAGAGCGCATCTGCCTGCGTTGCACACTCCAACTAATTATAACGAAGCCATTATACTAGCACACACTCAGTGTACCTAGTGGCATCCTATACGTGGCTATTGGACTTTGCTATAGTCCCACTAGTGCCAAGACATTTGCAGAGCGCATCTGCCTGCGTTGCACACTACAACAAATTATAACGAAGCCATTATACTAGCAAACACTCAGTGTACCTAGTGGCATCCTATACGTGGCTATTGGACTTTGCTATAGTCCCACTAGTGCCAAGACATTTGCAGAGCGCATCTGCCTGCGTTGCACACTCCAACTAATTATAACGAAGCCATTATACTAGCAAACACTCAGTGTACCTAGTGGCATCCTATACGTGGCTATTGGACTTTGCTATAGTCCCACTAGTGCCAAGACATTTGCAGAGCGCATCTGCCTGCGTTGCACACTCCAACTAATTATAACGAAGCCATTATACTAGCACACACTCAGTGTACCTAGTGGCATCCTATACGTGGCTATTGGACTTTGCTATAGTCCCACTAGTGCCAAGACATTTGCAGAGCGCATCTGCCTGCGTTGCACACTACAACAAATTATAACGAAGCCATTATACTAGCAAACACTCAGTGTACCTAGTGGCATCCTATACGTGGCTATTGGACTTTGCTATAGTCCCACTAGTGCCAAGACATTTGCAGAGCGCATCTGCCTGCGTTGCACACTCCAACTAATTATAACGAAGCCATTATACTAGCACACACTCAGTGTACCTAGTGGCATCCTATACGTGGCTATTGGACTTTGCTATAGTCCCACTAGGGCCAAGACATTTGCAGAGCACATCTGCCTGCATTGCACACTCCAAGTTTTTTAAACTAAGCAATTTTACTAGCAAACACTCAGTGTACCTAGTGGCATCCTATACGTGGCTATTGGACTTTGCTATAGTCCCACTAGTGCAAAGACATTAGCAGAGCACATCTGCCTGCATTGCACACTCCAAGTTTTTTAAACTCAGCCATTATACTAGCAAACACTCAGTGTACCTAGTGGCATCCTATACGTGGCTATTGGACTTTGCTATAGTCCCACTAGTGCCAAGACATTTGCAGAGCGCATCTGCCTGCGTTGCACACTCCAACAAATTATAACGAAGCCATTATACTAGCAAACACTCAGTGTACCTAGTGGCATCCTATACGTGGCTATTGGACTTTGCTATAGTCCCACTAGTGCCAAGACATTTGCAGAGCGCATCTGCCTGCGTTGCACACTCCAACTAATTATAACGAAGCCATTATACTAGCACACACTCAGTGTACCTAGTGGCATCCTATACGTGGCTATTGGACTTTGCTATAGTCCCACTAGTGCCAAGACATTTGCAGAGCGCATCTGCCTGCGTTGCACACTACAACAAATTATAACGAAGCCATTATACTAGCAAACACTCAGTGTACCTAGTGGCATCCTATACGTGGCTATTGGACTTTGCTATAGTCCCACTAGTGCCAAGACATTTGCAGAGCGCATCTGCCTGCGTTGCACACTACAACAAATTATAACGAAGCCATTATACTAGCAAACACTCAGTGTACCTAGTGGCATCCTATACGTGGCTATTGGACTTTGCTATAGTCCCACTAGTGCCAAGACATTTGCAGAGCGCATCTGCCTGCGTTGCACACTCCAACTAATTATAACGAAGCCATTATACTAGCACACACTCAGTGTACCTAGTGGCATCCTATACGTGGCTATTGGACTTTGCTATAGTCCCACTAGGGCCAAGACATTTGCAGAGCACATCTGCCTGCATTGCACACTCCAAGTTTTTTAAACTAAGCAATTTTACTAGCAAACACTCAGTGTACCTAGTGGCATCCTATACGTGGCTATTGGACTTTGCTATAGTCCCACTAGTGCAAAGACATTAGCAGAGCACATCTGCCTGCATTGCACACTCCAAGTTTTTTAAACTCAGCCATTATACTAGCAAACACTCTGTACCTAGTGGCATCCTATACGTGGCTATTGGACTTTGCTATAGTCCCACTAGGGCCAAGACATTTGCATAGCGCATCTGCCTGCGTTGCACACTCCAACAAATTATAACGAAGCCATTATACTAGCAAACACTCAGTGTACCTAGTGGCATCCTATACGTGGCTATTGGACTTTGCTATAGTCCCACTAGTGCCAAGACATTTGCAGAGCACATCTGCCTGCATTGCACACTCCAAGTTTTTTAAACTAAGCAATTTTACTAGCAAACACTCAGTGTACCTAGTGGCATCCTATACGTGGCTATTGGACTTTGCTATAGTCCCACTAGTGCAAAGACATTAGCAGAGCACATCTGCCTGCATTGCACACTCCAAGTTTTTTAAACTCAGCCATTATACTAGCAAACACACAGTGTACCTAGTGGCATCCTATACGTGGCTATTGGACTTTACTATAGTCCCACTAGTGCCAAGACATTTGCAGAGCGCATCTGCCTGCGTTGCACACTCCAACTAATTATAACGAAGCCATTATACTAGCAAACACTCAGTGTACCTAGTGGCATCCTATACGTGGCTATTGGACTTTGCTATAGTCCCACTAGTGCCAAGACATTTGCAGAGCGCATCTGCCTGCGTTGCACACTCCAACTAATTATAACGAAGCCATTATACTAGCACACACTCAGTGTACCTAGTGGCATCCTATACGTGGCTATTGGACTTTGCTATAGTCCCACTAGTGCCAAGACATTTGCAGAGCGCATCTGCCTGCGTTGCACACTACAACAAATTATAACGAAGCCATTATACTAGCAAACACTCAGTGTACCTAGTGGCATCCTATACGTGGCTATTGGACTTTGCTATAGTCCCACTAGTGCCAAGACATTTGCAGAGCGCATCTGCCTGCGTTGCACACTCCAACTAATTATAACGAAGCCATTATACTAGCACACACTCAGTGTACCTAGTGGCATCCTATACGTGGCTATTGGACTTTGCTATAGTCCCACTAGGGCCAAGACATTTGCAGAGCACATCTGCCTGCATTGCACACTCCAAGTTTTTTAAACTAAGCAATTTTACTAGCAAACACTCAGTGTACCTAGTGGCATCCTATACGTGGCTATTGGACTTTGCTATAGTCCCACTAGTGCAAAGACATTAGCAGAGCACATCTGCCTGCATTGCACACTCCAAGTTTTTTAAACTCAGCCATTATACTAGCAAACACTCAGTGTACCTAGTGGCATCCTATACGTGGCTATTGGACTTTGCTATAGTCCCACTAGTGCCAAGACATTTGCAGAGCGCATCTGCCTGCGTTGCACACTCCAACAAATTATAACGAAGCCATTATACTAGCAAACACTCAGTGTACCTAGTGGCATCCTATACGTGGCTATTGGACTTTGCTATAGTCCCACTAGTGCCAAGACATTTGCAGAGCGCATCTGCCTGCGTTGCACACTCCAACTAATTATAACGAAGCCATTATACTAGCACACACTCAGTGTACCTAGTGGCATCCTATACGTGGCTATTGGACTTTGCTATAGTCCCACTAGTGCCAAGACATTTGCAGAGCGCATCTGCCTGCGTTGCACACTACAACAAATTATAACGAAGCCATTATACTAGCAAACACTCAGTGTACCTAGTGGCATCCTATACGTGGCTATTGGACTTTGCTATAGTCCCACTAGTGCCAAGACATTTGCAGAGCGCATCTGCCTGCGTTGCACACTCCAACTAATTATAACGAAGCCATTATACTAGCAAACACTCAGTGTACCTAGTGGCATCCTATACGTGGCTATTGGACTTTGCTATAGTCCCACTAGTGCCAAGACATTTGCAGAGCGCATCTGCCTGCGTTGCACACTCCAACTAATTATAACGAAGCCATTATACTAGCACACACTCAGTGTACCTAGTGGCATCCTATACGTGGCTATTGGACTTTGCTATAGTCCTACTAGTGCCAAGACATTTGCAGAGCGCATCTGCCTGCGTTGCACACTACAACAAATTATAACGAAGCCATTATACTAGCAAACACTCAGTGTACCTAGTGGCATCCTATACGTGGCTATTGGACTTTGCTATAGTCCCACTAGTGCCAAGACATTTGCAGAGCGCATCTGCCTGCGTTGCACACTCCAACTAATTATAACGAAGCCATTATACTAGCAAACACTCAGTGTACCTAGTGGCATCCTATACGTGGCTATTGGACTTTGCTATAGTCCCTCTAGTGCCAAGACATTTGCAGAGCGCATCTGCCTGCGTTGCACACTCCAACTAATTATAACGAAGCCATTATACTAGCAAACACTCAGTGTACCTAGTGGCATCCTATACGTGGCTATTGGACTTTGCTATAGTCCCACTAGTGCAAAGACATTAGCAGAGCACATCTGCCTGCATTGCACACTCCAAGTTTTTTAAACTCAGCCATTATACTAGCAAACACACAGTGTACCTAGTGGCATCCTATACGTGGCTATTGGACTTTGCTATAGTCCCACTAGTGCCAAGACATTTGCAGAGCGCATCTGCCTGCGTTGCACACTCCAACTAATTATAACGAAGCCATTATACTAGCAAACACTCAGTGTACCTAGTGGCATCCTATACGTGGCTATTGGACTTTGCTATAGTCCCACTAGTGCCAAGACATTTGCAGAGCACATCTGCCTGCGTTGCACACTCCAACTAATTATAACGAAGCCATTATACTAGCAAACACTCAGTGTACCTAGTGGCATCCTATACGTGGCTATTGGACTTTGCTATAGTCCCACTAGTGCCAAGACATTTGCAGCACGTCTGCCTGCGTTGCACACTCCAACGAATTATAACTAAGTTACATTGTCAGGGATATTTATTCTTTATTATTCTGCTGTTAATAAAGCTAGACCACCACTGCAATCTTCACCACCTCTCAATTTTAACTACCACATTTTCAGTCCACAATCTTGTCGCAATCAACATGAGTGGCAAAATGACAGATGCTGGTGGAAAGGGGAAGAGGCGTGGTGGAAAAGGCAAAAAATGTTTTGTCAGTGGGGAAGGTGGCAAAGCTCCATTATCATCTGCTGAAGATAGACCATCTACTAGCAAAAGTAAGATGTCTACTACTTATTGTGGACAATCCGATGTGCTCCCTTTTTTACGGACACGAACAAGAGGAACAAAGGTAGATGATGGGCAAAAAAGGAAAATGCTTGAATGGATCTCAAGTGGTCCAACAAGTGCCCTCTCAGCCACTTCAAGTACCGCATCCAAAAAACACCATTCCTCTGAGTTGTCATCCCAATCACACTTGATTTCTCCCAGCTCTGAAGTCTCCATCAGCCCTGCACAGTATGGTGGAACTGAGATGGCTGAGTCTGCAGAGCTGTTCAGTCACACTATAGCCTGGGAATCAGAGGTCTGCTCCCAAGCTACAGTGAGTACAGAACAGGAAATGGTCTGCAGTGATGCCCAGAACCTTTGTGTCTCAGATTCAGGCCGTGAGGACCAAGTTTCTGAGCATAATGTTGACCCTTTGTCACAAACTGTAACACCTGTGGTTATAGACAATGAGGAACATACTGATGAAGATGAGACGCAGATACCCGATTGGGATGACAACTTAAATATTCGGTCAGGGCAAGAAGAGGCTCGGTCTGAGGGGGAGGGGAGTGCAAACACAACAATTGATGATGACGTTCTAGATCCCACCTACTGTCAACCCCCAGTCAGGCACTCGAGGAGGTCAACAGAGGCGGTGGAGGAGGATGCAACCGACGACGAAGTTACCTTGCGCCTTCCTGGACAGAGTCGGAGCACTGGTAACACGTCTACAACTGCATCCTCAGCCACCACTCTGCCTATGAGCATTATTCGGGGTGGATCAACAGGTCGCATGGCCTCTAAGCCTTGCCTAGCCTGGGCCTTTTTTCACATCGAAAAAGATCGCCCAACTCATGTGATATGTAACATTTGTCATGATTCTGTTAGTAGAGGTCAAAACCTCAGCAGTTTGACAACTTCTTCCATGAATCGTCACATGAATAAATATCATAAGTCCCGGTGGGAAGCTCACCGTGCTGCAATGCCGGCTAGCGGAGCGAACCATCCACCGCCCGCCCCTTCCAGTGCATCCGCGCGCTCTTCATCTTCTAGGACTGTGGGGACAGCTGTCACACCTGTTTTTCCACGCAAAACTTCCACCACTGTAACCGCAACAGGCAGTTTGCTTGTAAGGTCGTCAGTTGGTTTGGAAGGGGAAACAAGTGAGTGTGTACAGCTCTCTCAGACATCGATAGCACCAACGTTGGATGAAGGCAACATCATGTCTCCGCCTGCACTTTCCTCACAAACCTGCATTTTTCCAGGGACACCCTACTCAACACCGTCTACACACAGCAGCCAGATCTCTGTCCCTCAGATGTGGTCAAATAAAAGGCCACTTCCTCCGACCCATGACAAAGCTAAGAGGTTGACTCTATCCCTCTGTAAGCTGTTGGCTACCGAAATGCTGCCTTTCCGCCTAGTGGACACACAGGATTTTAGAGACCTTATGTCTGTCGCTGTGCCCCAGTACCAGATGCCTAGTCACCACTACTTCTCTAAGAAAGGTGTGCCCGCGCTACACCAGCATGTCGCACACAACATCACCGCTTCCTTGAGAAACTCTGTGTGTGAACGGGTGCATTTCACCACCGATACTTGGACCAGTAAGCATGGACAGGGACGTTACATGTCGCTGACTGGGCACTGGGTAACTATGGTGATAGATGGTGAAGGGTCTGCTGCACAAGTCTTGCCGTCCCCACGACTTGTGTGTCAATCCTCTGTCTGTCCAAGTTCCGCCACAGCTTCTGCATCCTCCACCTCATCTGGGTCCTCCACCTCCGCCCCAAGCCTGCCTGGTCAGGCCACCAGCGTTCTCACTGCGCAGAAGGAATCACGCACGCCTCATTACTATGCTGGCAGCCGAGCGCAACGGCATCAGGCGGTCTTTAGCTTGACATGTCTTGGTAATAAGAGTCACACAGCTGAGGAGTTGTGGTCAGCTCTGCGGTCCGAGTTTAATAAATGGTTGTCTCCACTCAACCTGCAGCCTGGTAAGGCCGTGTGCGACAATGCTGCAAACCTGGGTGCGGCCCTTCGCCTGGGCAAGGTGACACACGTACCTTGCATGGCTCACGTGTTGAACCTTGTCGTGCAGCAATTTTTAACACACTATCCCGGCCTAGATGGCCTTCTGAACAGGGCACGAAAACTGTCTGCTCACTTCCGGCGTTCAAGCGCCGCAGCTGAGCGACTTGCATCGCTCCAGAAGTCTTTCGGCCTGCCGGTTCATCGCCTGAAATGCGATGTGGCGACACGCTGGAATTCAACTCTACACATGTTACAGCGACTGTGGCAGCACCGCAGAGCCCTGGTGCAATACGTCATGACGTATAGCCTGGGCCAACGAGATGCAGAGGTGGGGCAGATCACCCTGATGGAGTGGTCTCAGATCAAGGACCTATGCACCCTTCTGCACAGTTTCGACATGGCGACGAATATGTTTAGCTCTGACAATGCCATTATCAGCATGACGATTACAGTCATTTACATGCTGGAGCACACGCTAAACACTATTCGGAGTCAGGGGGTGGGACAACATGAAGGGGAGGAACTACAGGAGGATTCATATGTGCAAGGGACAACAACATCACCAAGATCCAGACGTTCATCATCACCAACGCAGCAGGCATGGGACCATGGGGAACAGGGATCGACAAGGGCGCATAGTAGCAGGCGAAATGTTGAGCAAGGTGCAGGAGAACATGAAGAAATGGAGGACGAACTGTCCATGGACATGGAAGACTCAGCGGATGAGGGAGACCTTGGTCAAATTTCAGTTGAAAGAGGTTGGGGGGAGATGTCAGAGGAAGAAAGAACGGTTAGCACCTCTATGCCACAAACACAGCGTGGACTTGGTCCGCATGGCTGCGCAAGACACATGAGTGCCTTCTTGTTGCACTACCTCCAATATGACAGTCGTATTGTCAAAATTAGAAGTGATGATGACTACTGGATTGCCACACTATTAGATCCCCGGTACAAGTCCAAATTTTGTGACATAATTCCAGCCATAGAAAGGGACGCACGTATGCAGGAGTATCAGCAGAAGCTGTTACTCGATCTTAGCTCGGCTTTTCCACTAAACAACCGTGCAGGTGCAGGGAGGGAATCTCCCAGTTGTAACTTGACAAACATGGGACGGTCTCGTCATCTTCACCAGTCTACCCGTACCAGTAGGACCGTATCTGGTGCCGGTAACAGCAATTTTATGGAATCTTTTCATAATTTTTTTAGACCCTCTTTTGCAAGGCCACCAGAGACAACAAGTCTGACACATACTCAACGGCTGGAGAGGATGATACAGGAGTATCTCCAAATGAACATCGATGCCATGACTGTGCAACTGGAGCCTTGCTCCTTTTGGGCTTCAAACATAGAAAAATGGCCAGAGCTCTCCAGTTACGCCTTGGAGATTTTGTCGTGTCCAGCTGCCAGCGTTGTCTCTGAACGTGTATTCAGTGCTGCTGGGTGTGTGCTGACAGATAAGCGCACGCGTCTGTCCAGTGACAATGTGGACAGACTGACGTTCATCAAAATGAACAAGTCGTGGATCCAGAAGGAATTTACTACCCCTGTGTCATCCTGGGGAGAGTAAATGCTTGTGGATTTGGAATGTGCTTGATGCAAATCAAAACATCCTGTTTGCAACTAGGGCCCAAGTGCTGCCACTGATGGGGTGGGTGTCTGTGTGGCCCAATTTTTGGAAAAAAGGGAGACTCCGCTTGGAGTAACCCTTGCTTGCTGTGTTTTTAAAAGAAGCCAAGATGAACAGAGCTGGGATCAGGAAAGACTTTGCTACCTACCCCGGTGTCATCCTGGGGACGGATAAGAATGGCGTATTTTTGAATGTGCTTGATGCAAATCTAGCTGTGAAGTGTACAACTGGGGCACAACTGCTGCCACTGAAGGGGTGGGTGTGTGTGGGCCCAATTTTTGGAAAAAAGGGAGACTCCGCTTGGAGTAACCCTTGCTTGCTGTGTTTTTAAAAGAAGCCAAGATGAACAGAGCTGGGATCAGGAAAGACTTTGCTACCTACCCCGGTGTCATCCTGGGGACGGATAAGAATGGCGTATTTTTGAATGTGCTTGATGCAAATCAAAACATCCTGTTTGCAACTAGGGCCCAAGTGCTGCCACTGATGGGGTGGGTGTCTGTGTGGCCCAATTTTTGGAAAAAAAGGGAGACTCCGCTTGGAGTAACCCTTGCTTACATTGTTTTTAAAAGAAGCCAAGATGAACAAGTCATGGATCAGCAAAGACTTTATCTACGTACCCCGGTGTCATCCTGGGGACGGATAAGAATGGCGTATTTTTGAATGTGCTTGATGCAAATCAAAACATCCTGTTTGCAACTAGGGCCCAAGTGCTGCCACTGATGGGGTGGGTGTCTGTGTGGCCCAATTTTTGGAAAAAAGGGAGACTCCGCTTGGAGTAACCCTTGCTTGCTGTGTTTTTAAAAGAAGCCAAGATGAACAGAGCTGGGATCAGGAAAGACTTTGCTACCTACCCCGGTGTCATCCTGGGGACGGATAAGAATGGCGTATTTTTGAATGTGCTTGATGCAAATCTAGCTGTGAAGTGTACAACTGGGGCACAACTGCTGCCACTGAAGGGGTGGGTGTGTGTGGGCCCAATTTTTGGAAAAAAGGGAGACTCCGCTTGGAGTAACCCTTGCTTGCTGTGTTTTTAAAAGAAGCCAAGATGAACAGAGCTGGGATCAGGAAAGACTTTGCTACCTACCCCGGTGTCATCCTGGGGACGGATAAGAATGGCGTATTTTTGAATGTGCTTGATGCAAATCAAAACATCCTGTTTGCAACTAGGGCCCAAGTGCTGCCACTGATGGGGTGGGTGTCTGTGTGGCCCAATTTTTGGAAAAAAAGGGAGACTCCGCTTGGAGTAACCCTTGCTTGCTGTGTTTTTAAAAGAAGCCAAGATGAACAGAGCTGGGATCAGGAAAGACTTTGCTACCTACCCCGGTGTCATCCTGGGGACGGATAAGAATGGCGTATTTTTGAATGTGCTTGATGCAAATCTAGCTGTGAAGTGTACAACTGGGGCACAACTGCTGCCACTGAAGGGGTGGGTGTGTGTGGGCCCAATTTTTGGAAAAAAGGGAGACTCCGCTTGGAGTAACCCTTGCTTGCTGTGTTTTTAAAAGAAGCCAAGATGAACAGAGCTGGGATCAGGAAAGACTTTGCTACCTACCCCGGTGTCATCCTGGGGACGGATAAGAATGGCGTATTTTTGAATGTGCTTGATGCAAATCTAGCTGTGAAGTGTACAACTGGGGCACAACTGCTGCCACTGATGGGGTGGGTGTGTGTGGGCCCAATTTTTGGAAAAAAGGGAGACTCCGCTTGGAGTAACCCTTGCTTGCTGTGTTTTTAAAAGAAGCCAAGATGAACAGAGCTGGGATCAGGAAAGACTTTGCTACCTACCCCGGTGTCATCCTGGGGACGGATAAGAATGGCGTATTTTTGAATGTGCTTGATGCAAATCAAAACATCCTGTTTGCAACTAGGGCCCAAGTGCTGCCACTGATGGGGTGGGTGTCTGTGTGGCCCAATTTTTGGAAAAAAAGGGAGACTCCGCTTGGAGTAACCCTTGCTTACATTGTTTTTAAAAGAAGCCAAGATGAACAAGTCATGGATCAGCAAAGACTTTATCTACGTACCCCGGTGTCATCCTGGGGACGGATAAGAATGGCGTATTTTTGAATGTGCTTGATGCAAATCAAAACATCCTGTTTGCAACTAGGGCCCAAGTGCTGCCACTGATGGGGTGGGTGTCTGTGTGGCCCAATTTTTGGAAAAAAGGGAGACTCCGCTTGGAGTAACCCTTGCTTGCTGTGTTTTTAAAAGAAGCCAAGATGAACAGAGCTGGGATCAGGAAAGACTTTGCTACCTACCCCGGTGTCATCCTGGGGACGGATAAGAATGGCGTATTTTTGAATGTGCTTGATGCAAATCTAGCTGTGAAGTGTACAACTGGGGCACAACTGCTGCCACTGAAGGGGTGGGTGTGTGTGGGCCCAATTTTTGGAAAAAAGGGAGACTCCGCTTGGAGTAACCCTTGCTTGCTGTGTTTTTAAAAGAAGCCAAGATGAACAGAGCTGGGATCAGGAAAGACTTTGCTACCTACCCCGGTGTCATCCTGGGGACGGATAAGAATGGCGTATTTTTGAATGTGCTTGATGCAAATCTAGCTGTGAAGTGTACAACTGGGGCACAACTGCTGCCACTGAAGGGGTGGGTGTGTGTGGGCCCAATTTTTGGAAAAAAGGGAGACTCCGCTTGGAGTAACCCTTGCTTGCTGTGTTTTTAAAAGAAGCCAAGATGAACAGAGCTGGGATCAGGAAAGACTTTGCTACCTACCCCGGTGTCATCCTGGGGACGGATAAGAATGGCGTATTTTTGAATGTGCTTGATGCAAATCTAGCTGTGAAGTGTACAACTGGGGCACAACTGCTGCCACTGAAGGGGTGGGTGTGTGTGGGCCCAATTTTTGGAAAAAAGGGAGACTCCGCTTGGAGTAACCCTTGCTTGCTGTGTTTTTAAAAGAAGCCAAGATGAACAGAGCTGGGATCAGGAAAGACTTTGCTACCTACCCCGGTGTCATCCTGGGGACGGATAAGAATGGCGTATTTTTGAATGTGCTTGATGCAAATCAAAACATCCTGTTTGCAACTAGGGCCCAAGTGCTGCCACTGATGGGGTGGGTGTCTGTGTGGCCCAATTTTTGGAAAAAAAGGGAGACTCCGCTTGGAGTAACCCTTGCTTACATTGTTTTTAAAAGAAGCCAAGATGAACAAGTCATGGATCAGCAAAGACTTTATCTACGTACCCCGGTGTCATCCTGGGGACGGATAAGAATGGCGTATTTTTGAATGTGCTTGATGCAAATCTAGCTGTGAAGTGTACAACTGGGGCACAACTGCTGCCACTGAAGGGGTGGGTGTGTGTGGGCCCAATTTTTGGAAAAAAGGGAGACTCCGCTTGGAGTAACCCTTGCTTGCTGTGTTTTTAAAAGAAGCCAAGATGAACAGAGCTGGGATCAGGAAAGACTTTGCTACCTACCCCGGTGTCATCCTGGGGACGGATAAGAATGGCGTATTTTTGAATGTGCTTGATGCAAATCAAAACATCCTGTTTGCAACTAGGGCCCAAGTGCTGCCACTGATGGGGTGGGTGTCTGTGTGGCCCAATTTTTGGAAAAAAAGGGAGACTCCGCTTGGAGTAACCCTTGCTTACATTGTTTTTAAAAGAAGCCAAGATGAACAAGTCATGGATCAGCAAAGACTTTATCTACGTACCCCGGTGTCATCCTGGGGACGGATAAGAATGGCGTATTTTTGAATGTGCTTGATGCAAATCAAAACATCCTGTTTGCAACTAGGGCCCAAGTGCTGCCACTGATGGGGTGGGTGTCTGTGTGGCCCAATTTTTGGAAAAAAGGGAGACTCCGCTTGGAGTAACCCTTGCTTGCTGTGTTTTTAAAAGAAGCCAAGATGAACAGAGCTGGGATCAGGAAAGACTTTGCTACCTACCCCGGTGTCATCCTGGGGACGGATAAGAATGGCGTATTTTTGAATGTGCTTGATGCAAATCTAGCTGTGAAGTGTACAACTGGGGCACAACTGCTGCCACTGAAGGGGTGGGTGTGTGTGGGCCCAATTTTTGGAAAAAAGGGAGACTCCGCTTGGAGTAACCCTTGCTTGCTGTGTTTTTAAAAGAAGCCAAGATGAACAGAGCTGGGATCAGGAAAGACTTTGCTACCTACCCCGGTGTCATCCTGGGGACGGATAAGAATGGCGTATTTTTGAATGTGCTTGATGCAAATCAAAACATCCTGTTTGCAACTAGGGCCCAAGTGCTGCCACTGATGGGGTGGGTGTCTGTGTGGCCCAATTTTTGGAAAAAAAGGGAGACTCCGCTTGGAGTAACCCTTGCTTGCTGTGTTTTTAAAAGAAGCCAAGATGAACAGAGCTGGGATCAGGAAAGACTTTGCTACCTACCCCGGTGTCATCCTGGGGACGGATAAGAATGGCGTATTTTTGAATGTGCTTGATGCAAATGTAGCTGTGAAGTGTACAACTGGGGCACAAGTGCTGCCACTGAAGGGGTGGGTGTGTGTGTGGCCCAATTTTTGGAAAAAAGGGAGACTCCGCTTGGAGTCACCTTGCGGTGTTTTACATGATTTTAGAAGGGCGTGCCATGCCTATATCTGTGTGTCCTCCTCTTTTTCCTTGTCCAGCTGTTTTGTTTTCGCATGAGTATATGTCCTTGTCACTTTCCAATGTGTTTGAGTTGTTTGTCACCTTTAGGACACCTTTGAGGGTGTTTTCTAGGTGTTTTTCTGTGTTTGTGATTGCCTGCCATTGTTTCCTATGCAGTTCGAGTTCGGTTCGTCGAACGTTCGACGAACCGAACTCGAACGGGAGGTCCGTTCGGCGAACCAACCTCGAGCCGAACCGCGACCGGTTCGCTCATCTCTAGTTATGACATATAGCCTGGGATAACTTGATCCAGAGGTGGTGCAGATCACGCTGCTGGAGTGGTGTCAGATCAAGGACCTATGCACCCTGCTACACAGTTTTGAAATGTCGACGAAGATGTTTAGCACTGGCAATGTCATTCTCAGCGTGACAATTCTGGTCATCTACATGATGGAGCACACTGTAAGCATTATTCAGAGTCAGGTGTTGGGACAAGAGGAAGGGGAGGAAGTACAGGAGGAGTCATATGCGGAAGGGATAACAAGATCTGCGAGGTCCAGATGGTCAGCGGCACCTATGCGGCAGTCATGGTGAGGGAGAGGGATTAACAAGGGCGCATAGTATCAGCAAAAAGTGTTGAGGAAGGTGCAGGAGCCCATGAAGAAATGGAGGACGAACTGGCGATGGGCATGGAAGACTCAGCAGATGAGTGAGAGCTTGCTCACATTTCGGTTGTGCGAGGTTGTGGGGAGAGGGCAGAGGAAGGAGGCACGATTCTCACCTCTCTGCCACCAACACACCAAGGACTTGGTCCTCCTGGATGCACAAGACACATGAGCGGCTTCTTGCTGCACTACCTACAACATGACCTTCGGATTGTACGAATTCAAAGTAATCCAGAATACTGGGTTGCCACACTGTTACATCCCCGGTACAAGACAAAATTTGGCAAAATAATTCCTGCCATAGAAATGGACGCACGTATACAGGAGTATCTGCAGACTGTGGTACGCAATCTTAGATCTACTTTTCCACTAAACACCAGTGCTGCACAGAGTGAATCTCAACGCTTTGTCATGGATAGGAGGAAATGGTCTTTTACTTGTCCACATCTGAGGGACCGAGGGCTGGCTGCTGTGCTGAGATGGCGTTGAGTACGGTGTCCCTGCACAGTTGCACTTTTGGTCATATACCAAAATGAGTTGAAAAAGGACAGATGCTGGTGGAAAAGGGAACAGGTGTGTTGGAAAGGGGAAAAAAGTTTTGGTCCGTGGATTTGGTGGTTAAGCAACAGTAACATTTGCTGAAGAAACACCATCTGTTACAGTGGGACTGGCAGATTTGGATAAAGTGGTATATACTATGTTACCGCTATATAACGAAAATTAATAAGAAAAGAAAGAGAAAGGTATATATCCCTATCAGCAGTCAGTGTCCACCGTGCTCCCAGTTGGAAAAGGAGAGGTTGGCAACTGGAAGGTTTGGTGGAGGATACAGAGCTGTGTGGCTATGAAACTAATAGTAGCCTGAACCGAGTTAGACGCCATTCGGATCTGGAGACTGTGAGCCCTGTTAGCGTCACAGGGTCCACATGCCCACCCAGCCCAGGAACTCCCTGTTAACAACACAGGGGCCATTGAGTACGCTGACCGTGTGCGTAGGGGCATCAGCAGCAGCAGGCCTGTTAATGCCACTGGGCTGCACAAGCAGGACTGGTAGGACAGGAGCTGGTCTTAACCATTCTGCGTTACCAACTGTGGTGGTGGCCTGCATCGACACCCTATCCTTGCCTACTTCTGGCCTAAAGCCGCAATGGGTTCAACACATGGAGGTGTGCTCTTTCGGAGCATAATAGAAGACTGCGCACCTCCTTGTTGGCTCCAGCCCCTTTTATAACCTGGGTCCGCCCCAAACCAGGGTGAACCACAATGCACCTCCTGGAGACAAAAGTAGAGTGACACGTCATGAGTGGCATAACTAGCGTCCTATTTGGAAACGCAACTTCAATGATGACCTCATGGCTGCCATGACCCAAACACCTCACCAGTCATCGTCTGACCATCAATAATGCGGTGACAAGTCATAGGGGTGGCCCTCTGCAAGCCATTTGGGAGGACAGCTGATGCCCTGTGGTCTATATGGGACCCCCACATCAGGGGCAGGGCCAAAGAGTTCATTACCGGACCTAGTCTCTGATGCAGTAAGTGCCTGAGCATTCTCAGTAGCATGAAATACAGTCTCTGAAAAAAGACTATCAGCTTTAGCATGGTGTCTAGGCACAAAACAGGACTTAGACCCGGCACGTAATGCAAGCACCTGTGCAAAGAGGGTTTTCACACTTAGTGTGGGAGCATGCGCTGTATCCCGAAATGAAGACTTAGCGTCAGGAATAGCACAGTCAGGCTGAGCATACTCACTAGGCGAAACACTGTAATTAGGCTGCAGCTGGGGTAAATCGGCACACGCATGCGCAGTAGCTGCCTCTCCACACTTAGACGTGGAGGGGAAATTGCTCTTGGAGATGCTGTCTATGAACAGAAGGAAAAGCTAAAGGAAGCATGACTTTCTATCCCTCCGAATTATCAAATGCAGCAATGAATTCCATGAGTTTGCTATAACATTAGCGTAGCAAAATGTGCATGAGGGTGTCATGTAGAGGTGCTAGAAATAGCTTGGCACCAGTGGGGCACTAATGGAATAAAACAGCCAGTTCTATGATGCCACTAAATGGCAGTATTTTTTGCTATCATTATAGCTTATTAAAAACAGAGCAGGAGGGTGTCATGCAGAGGTGCTAGAAATAGCTTGGCACCAGTGGGGCACTAATGGAATACAACAGCCAGTTCTATGATGCCACTAAATGGCAGTATTTTTTGCTATCATTATAGCTTATTAAAAACAGAGCAGGAGGGTGTCATGCAGAGGAGCTAGAAATAGCTTGGCACCAGTGGGGCACTAATGGAATACAACAGCCAGTTCTATGATGCCACTAAATGGCAGTATTTTTTGCTATCATTATAGCTTATTAAAAACAGAGCAGGAGGGTGTCATGCAGAGGTGCTAGAAATAGCTTGGCACCAGTGGGGCAATAATGGAATACAACAGCCAGTTCTATGATGCCACTAAATGGCAGTATTTTTTGCTATCATTATAGCTTATTAAAAACAGAGCAGGAGGGTGTCATGCAGAGGTGCTGCACATAGATTTGCACTAGTGTGACTAGACAAAAGTACAATAGCCACGTTTAGGATGCCACTAGGTACACTGACTGTTTGCTAGTATAATGGCTTAGTTAAAAAAAGTTGGAGTGTGCAATGCAGGCAGACGTGCTGCAAATATCTTTACAATAGTGTGACTAGACAAAAGTACAATAGCCACGTTTAGGATGCCACTAGGTACACTGACTGTTTGCTAGTATAATGGCTTAGTTAAAAAAAGGTGGAGTGTGCAATGCAGGCAGACGTGATGCAAATATCTTTACAATAGTGTGAATAGACAAAAGTACAATAGCCACGTTTAGGATGCCACTAGGTACACTGACTGTTTGCTAGTATAATGGCTTAGTTAAAAAAAGTTGGAGTGTGCAATGCAGGCAGACGTGCTGCAAATATCTTTACAATAGTGTGAATAGACAAAAGTACAATAGCCACGTTTAGGATGCCACTAGGTACACTGACTGTTTGCTAGTATAATGGCTTAGTTAAAAAGAGTTGGAGTGTGCAATGCAGGCAGACGTGATGCAAATATCTTTGCAATAGTGTGACTAGACAAAAGTACAATAGCCACGTTTAGGATGCCACTAGGTACACTGACTGTTTGCTAGTATAATGGCTTAGTTAAAAAAAGTTGGAGTGTGCAATGCAGGCAGACGTGCTGCAAATATCTTTACAATAATGTGACTAGACAAAAGTACAATAGCCACGTTTAGGATGCCACTAGGTACACTGACTGTTTGCTAGTATAATGGCTTAGTTAAAAAAAGGTGGAGTGTGCAATGCAGGCAGAGGTGCTGCAAATATCTTTACAATAGTGTGAATAGACAAAAGTACAATAGCCACGTTTAGGATGCCACTAGGTACACTGACTGTTTGCTAGTATAATGGCTTAGTTAAAAAAAGTTGGAGTGTGCAATGCAGGCAGACGTGCTGCAAATATCTTTACAATAGTGTGAATAGACAAAAGTACAATAGCCACGTTTAGGATGCCACTAGGTACACTGACTGTTTACTAGTATAATGGCTTAGTTAAAAAAAGTTGGAGTGTGCAATGCAGGCAGACGTGCTGCAAATATCTTTACAATAGTGTGAATAGACAAAAGTACAATAGCCACGTTTAGGATGCCACTAGGTACACTGACTGTTTGCTAGTATAATGGCTTAGTTAAAAAGAGTTGGAGTGTGCAATGCAGGCAGACGTGATGCAAATATCTTTGCAATAGTGTGACTAGACAAAAGTACAATAGCCACGTTTAGGATGCCACTAGGTACACTGACTGTTTGCTAGTATAATGGCTTAGTTACAAAAAGTTGGAGTGTGCAATGCAGGCAGACGTGCTGCAAATATCTTTACAATAGTGTGACTAGACAAAAGTACAATAGCCACGTTTAGGATGCCACTAGGTACACTGACTGTTTGCTAGTATAAAGGCTTAGTTAAAAAAAGTTGGAGTGTGCAATGCAGGCAGACGTGCTGCAAATATCTTTACAATAGTGTGACTAGACAAAAGTACAATAGCCACGTTTAGGATGCCACTAGGTACACTGACTGTTTGCTAGTATAATGGCTTAGTTAAAAAAAGGTGGAGTGTGCAGTGCAGGCAGACGTGCTGCAAATATCTTTACAATAGTGTGAATAGACAAAAGTACAATAGCCACGTTTAGGATGCCACTAGGTACACTGACTGTTTGCTAGTATAATGGCTTAGTTAAAAAGAGTTGGAGTGTGCAATGCAGGCAGACGTGATGCAAATATCTTTGCAATAGTGTGACTAGACAAAAGTACAATAGCCACGTTTAGAATGCTACTAGGTACACTGACTGTTTGCTAGTATAATGGCTTAGTTAAAAAGAGTTGGAGTGTGCAATGCAGGCAGACGTGCTGCAAATAACTTTACAATAGTATGACTAGACAAAAGTACAATAGCCACGTTTAGGATGCCACTAGGTACACTGACTGTTTGCTAGTATAATGGCTTAGTTAAAAAGAGTTGGAGTGTGCAATGCAGGCAGACGTGCTGCAAATATCTTTACAATAGTGTGACTAGACAAAAGTACAATAGCCACGTTTAGAATGCTACTAGGTACACTGACTGTTTGCTAGTATAATGGCTTAGTTAAAAAGAGTTGGAGTGTGCAATGCAGGCAGACGTGCTGCAAATAACTTTACAATAGTATGACTAGACAAAAGTACAATAGCCACGTTTAGGATGCCACTAGGTACACTGACTGTTTGCTAGTATAATGGCTTAGTTAAAAAGAGTTGGAGTGTGCAATGCAGGCAGACGTGATGCAAATATCTTTGCAATAGTGTGACTAGACAAAAGTACAATAGCCACGTTTAGGATGCCACTAGGTACACTGACTGTTTGCTAGTATAATGGCTTAGTTAAAAAAAGTTGGAGTGTGCAATGCAGGCAGACGTGCTGCAAATATCTTTACAATAGTGTGACTAGACAAAAGTACAATAGCCACGTTTAGGATGCCACTAGGTACACTGACTGTTTGCTAGTATAATGGCTTAGTTAAAAAAAGTTGGAGTGTGCAATGCAGGCAGACGTGCTGCAAATATCTTTACAATAGTGTGAATAGACAAAAGTACAATAGCCACGTTTAGGATGCCACTAGGTACACTGACTGTTTGCTAGTATAATGGCTTAGTTAAAAAGAGTTGGAGTGTGCAATGCAGGCAGACATGATGCAAATATCTTTGCAATAGTGTGACTAGACAAAAGTACAATAGCCACGTTTAGGATGCCACTAGGTACACTGACTGTTTGCTAGTATAATGGCTTAGTTAAAAAAAGTTGGAGTGTGCAATGCAGACAGACGTGCTGCAAATATCTTTACAATAGTGTGAATAGACAAAAGTACAATAGCCACGTTTAGGATGCCACTAGGTACACTGACTGTTTGCTAGTATAATGGCTTAGTTAAAAAAAGGTGGAGTGTGCAATGCAGGCAGACGTGCTGCAAATATCTTTACAATAGTGTGAATAGACAAAAGTACAATAGCCACGTTTAGGATGCCACTAGGTACACTGACTGTTTGCTAGTATAATGGCTTAGTTAAAAAAAGGTGGAGTGTGCAATGCAGGCAGACGTGCTGCAAATATCTTTACAATAGTGTGAATAGACAAAAGTACAATAGCCACGCTTAGGATGCCACTAGGTACACTGACTGTTTGCTAGTATAATGGCTTAGTTAAAAAGAGTTGGAGTGTGCAATGCAGGCAGACGTGCTGCAAATATCTTTACAATAGTGTGAATAGACAAAAGTACAATAGCCACATTTAGGATGCCACTAGGTACACTGACTGTTTGCTAGTATAATGGCTTAGTTAAAAAAAGTTGGAGTGTGCAATGCAGGCAGAGGTGCTGCAAATATCTTTACAATAGTGTGAATAGACAAAAGTACAATAGCCACGTTTAGGATGCCACTAGGTACACTGACTGTTTGCTATTATAATGGCTTAGTTAAAAAGAGTTGGAGTGTGCAATGCAGGCAGACGTGATGCAAATATCTTTGCAATAGTGTGACTAGACAAAAGTACAATAGCCACGTTTAGGATGCCACTAGGTACACTGACTGTTTGCTAGTATAATGGCTTAGTTAAAAAAAGTTGGAGTGTGCAATGCAGGCAGACGTGCTGAAAATATCTTTACAATAGTGTGAATAAACAAAAGTACAATAGCCATGTTTAGGATGCCACTAGGTACACTGACTGTTTGCTAGTATAATGGCTTAGTTAAAAAAAGGTGGAGTGTGCAATGCAGGCAGACGTGCTGCAAATATCTTTACAATAGTGTGAATAGACAAAAGTACAATAGCCACGTTTAGGATGCCACTAGGTACACTGACTGTTTGCTAGTATAATGGCTTAGTTAAAAAAAGGTGGAGTGTGCAATGCAGGCAGACGTGCTGCAAATATCATTGCACTACTGTGACTACACAAAAGTCCAATAGCCACGTTTAGGATGCCACTAGGTACACTGACTGTTTGCTAGTACAATGTCTTAGTTAAAAAGAGTTGGAGTGTGCAATGCAGGCAGACGTGATGCAAATATCTTTGCAATAGTGTGACTAGACAAAAGTACAATAGCCACGTTTAGGATGCCACTAGGTACACTGACTGTTTGCTAGTATAATGGCTTAGTTAAAAAAAGGTGGAGTGTGCAATGCAGGCAGACGTGCTGCAAATATCTTTACAATAGTGTGAATAGACAAAAGTACAATAGCCACGTTTAGGATGCCACTAGGTACACTGACTGTTTGCTAGTATAATGGCTTAGTTAAAAAAAGTTGGAGTGTGCAATGCAGGCAGACGTGCTGCAAATATCTTTACAATAGTGTGAATAGACAAAAGTACAATAGCCACGTTTAGGATGCCACTAGGTACACTGACTGTTTGCTAGTATAATGGCTTAGTTAAAAAAAGTTGGAGTGTGCAATGCAGGCAGACGTGATGCAAATATCTTTACAATAGTGTGAATAGACAAAAGTACAATAGCCACGTTTAGGATGCCACTAGGTACACTGACTGTTTGCTAGTATAATGGCTTAGTTAAAAAGAGTTGGAGTGTGCAATGCAGGCAGACGTGATGCAAATATCTTTGCAATAGTGTGACTAGACAAAAGTACAATAGCCACGTTTAGGATGCCACTAGGTACACTGACTGTTTGCTAGTATAATGGCTTAGTTAAAAAAAGTTGGAGTGTGCAATGCAGGCAGACGTGCTGCAAATATCTTTACAATAGTGTGACTAGACAAAAGTACAATAGCCACGTTTAGGATGCCACTAGGTACACTGACTGTTTGCTAGTATAAAGGCTTAGTTAAAAAAAGTTGGAGTGTGCAATGCAGGCAGACGTGCTGCAAATATCTTTACAATAGTGTGACTAGACAAAAGTACAATAGCCACGTTTAGGATGCCACTAGGTACACTGACTATTTGCTAGTATAATGGCTTAGTTAAAAAAAGGTGGAGTGTGCAGTGCAGGCAGACGTGCTGCAAATATCTTTACAATAGTGTGAATAGACAAAAGTACAATAGCCACGTTTAGGATGCCACTAGGTACACTGACTGTTTGCTAGTATAATGGCTTAGTTAAAAAGAGTTGGAGTGTGCAATGCAGGCAGACGTGATGCAAATATCTTTGCAATAGTGTGACTAGACAAAAGTACAATAGCCACGTTTAGGATGCCACTAGGTACACTGACTGTTTGCTTGTATAATGGCTTAGTTAAAAAAAGTTGGAGTGTGCAATGCAGGCAGACGTGCTGCAAATATCTTTACAATAGTGTGACTAGACAAAAGTACAATAGCCACGTTTAGAATGCTACTAGGTACACTGACTGTTTGCTAGTATAATGGCTTAGTTAAAAAGAGTTGGAGTGTGCAATGCAGGCAGACGTGCTGCAAATAACTTTACAATAGTATGACTAGACAAAAGTACAATAGCCACGTTTAGGATGCCACTAGGTACACTGACTGTTTGCTAGTATAATGGCTTAGTTAAAAAGAGTTGGAGTGTGCAATGCAGGCAGACGTGATGCAAATATCTTTGCAATAGTGTGACTAGACAAAAGTACAATAGCCACGTTTAGGATGCCACTAGGTACACTGACTGTTTGCTAGTATAATGGCTTAGTTAAAAAAAGTTGGAGTGTGCAATGCAGGCAGACGTGCTGCAAATATCTTTACAATAGTGTGACTAGACAAAAGTACAATAGCCACGTTTAGGATGCCACTAGGTACACTGACTGTTTGCTAGTATAATGGCTTAGTTAAAAAAAGGTGGAGTGTGCAATGCAGGCAGACGTGCTGCAAATATCTTTACAATAGTGTGAATAGACAAAAGTACAATAGCCACGTTTAGGATGCCACTAGGTACACTAACTGTTTGCTAGTATAATGGCTTAGTTAAAAAGAGTTGGAGTGTGCAATGCAGGCAGACGTGCTGCAAATTTCTTTACAATAGTGTGAATAGACAAAAGTACAATAGCCACGTTTAGGATGCCACTAGGTACACTGACTGTTTGCTAGTATAATGGCTTAGTTAAAAAAAGTTGGAGTGTGCAATGCAGACAGACGTGCTGCAAATATCTTTACAATAGTGTGAATAGACAAAAGTACAATAGCCACGTTTAGGATGCCACTAGGTACACTGACTGTTTGCTAGTATAATGGCTTAGTTAAAAAAAGGTGGAGTGTGCAATGCAGGCAGGCGTGCTGCAAATATCTTTACAATAGTGTGAATAGACAAAAGTACAATAGCCACGTTTAGGATGCCACTAGGTACACTGACTGTTTGCTAGTATAATGGCTTAGTTAAAAAAAGGTGGAGTGTGCAATGCAGGCAGACGTGCTGCAAATATCTTTACAATAGTGTGAATAGACAAAAGTACAATAGCCACGCTTAGGATGCCACTAGGTACACTGACTGTTTGCTAGTATAATGGCTTAGTTAAAAAGAGTTGGAGTGTGCAATGCAGGCAGACGTGCTGCAAATATCTTTACAATAGTGTGAATAGACAAAAGTACAATAGCCACGTTTAGGATGCCACTAGGTACACTGACTGTTTGCTAGTATAATGGCTTAGTTAAAAAGAGTTGGAGTGTGCAATGCAGGCAGACGTGATGCAAATATCTTTGCAATAGTGTGACTAGACAAAAGTACAATAGCCACGTTTAGGATGCCACTAGGTACACTGACTGTTTGCTAGTATAATGGCTTAGTTAAAAAAAGTTGGAGTGTGCAATGCAGACAGACGTGCTGCAAATATCTTTACAATAGTGTGAATAGACAAAAGTACAATAGCCACGTTTAGGATGCCACTAGGTACACTGACTGTTTGCTAGTATAATGGCTTAGTTAAAAAAAGGTGGAGTGTGCAATGCAGGCAGGCGTGCTGCAAATATCTTTACAATAGTGTGAATAGACAAAAGTACAATAGCCACGTTTAGGATGCCACTAGGTACACTGACTGTTTGCTAGTATAATGGCTTAGTTAAAAAAAGGTGGAGTGTGCAATGCAGGCAGACGTGCTGCAAATATCTTTACAATAGTGTGAATAGACAAAAGTACAATAGCCACGCTTAGGATGCCACTAGGTACACTGACTGTTTGCTAGTATAATGGCTTAGTTAAAAAGAGTTGGAGTGTGCAATGCAGGCAGACGTGCTGCAAATATCTTTACAATAGTGTGAATAGACAAAAGTACAATAGCCACATTTAGGATGCCACTAGGTACACTGACTGTTTGCTAGTATAATGGCTTAGTTAAAAAAAGTTGGAGTGTGCAATGCAGGCAGAGGTGCTGCAAATATCTTTACAATAGTGTGAATAGACAAAAGTACAATAGCCACGTTTAGGATGCCACTAGGTACACTGACTGTTTGCTAGTATAATGGCTTAGTTAAAAAGAGTTGGAGTGTGCAATGCAGGCAGACGTGATGCAAATATCTTTGCAATAGTGTGACTAGACAAAAGTACAATAGCCACGTTTAGGATGCCACTAGGTACACTGACTGTTTGCTAGTATAATGGCTTAGTTAAAAAAAGTTGGAGTGTGCAATGCAGGCAGACGTGCTGAAAATATCTTTACAATAGTGTGAATAAACAAAAGTACAATAGCCATGTTTAGGATGCCACTAGGTACACTGACTGTTTGCTAGTATAATGGCTTAGTTAAAAAAAGGTGGAGTGTGCAATGCAGGCAGACGTGCTGCAAATATCTTTACAATAGTGTGAATAGACAAAAGTACAATAGCCACGTTTAGGATGCCACTAGGTACACTGACTGTTTGCTAGTATAATGGCTTAGTTAAAAAAAGTTGGAGTGTGCAATGCAGGCAGACGTGCTGCAAATATCTTTACAATAGTGTGAATAGACAAAAGTACAATAGCCACGTTTAGGATGCCACTAGGTACACTGACTGTTTGCTAGTATAATGGCTTAGTTAAAAAAAGGTGGAGTGTGCAATGCAGGCAGACGTGCTGCAAATATCATTGCACTACTGTGACTACACAAAAGTCCAATAGCCACGTTTAGGATGCCACTAGGTACACTGACTGTTTGCTAGTACAATGTCTTAGTTAAAAAGAGTTGGAGTGTGCAATGCAGGCAGACGTGATGCAAATATCTTTGCAATAGTGTGACTAGACAAAAGTACAATAGCCACGTTTAGGATGCCACTAGGTACACTGACTGTTTGCTAGTATAATGGCTTAGTTAAAAAAAGGTGGAGTGTGCAATGCAGGCAGACGTGCTGCAAATATCTTTACAATAGTGTGAATAGACAAAAGTACAATAGCCACGTTTAGGATGCCACTAGGTACACTGACTGTTTGCTAGTATAATGGCTTAGTTAAAAAGAGTTGGAGTGTGCAATGCAGGCAGACGTGATGCAAATATCTTTGCAATAGTGTGACTAGACAAAAGTACAATAGCCACGTTTAGGATGCCACTAGGTACACTGACTGTTTGCTAGTATAATGGCTTAGTTAAAAAAAGTTGGAGTGTGCAATGCAGGCAGACGTGCTGAAAATATCTTTACAATAGTGTGAATAGACAAAAGTACAATAGCCATGTTTAGGATGCCACTAGGTACACTGACTGTTTGCTAGTATAATGGCTTAGTTAAAAAAAGGTGGAGTGTGCAATGCAGGCAGACGTGCTGCAAATATCTTTACAATAGTGTGAATAGACAAAAGTACAATAGCCACGTTTAGGATGCCACTAGGTACACTGACTGTTTGCTAGTATAATGGCTTAGTTAAAAAGAGTTGGAGTGTGCAATGCAGGCAGACGTGCTGCAAATATCTTTGCACTACTGTGACTACACAAAAGTCCAATAGCCACGTTTAGGATGCCACTAGGTACACTGACTGTTTGCTAGCATAATGGCTTAGTTAAAAAGAGTTGCAGTGTGCAGAGGACAGGAGGGTACAGTGCCAGGATTGTGGGGCTCTGGGTAGAGGAATGGAAGCCTGCCTTTCTATTCCCTCCTAATGGGGAAATGCAGCGACGAAATCCCTGACCTTGGCTACACAGACGCTGTCTCTTTTTTCAGGACCTGTCACCTATGGCTCTGACCCTACTGGTTTCAGCTCTTAAAAGGACTGATAGAAAGTGCTATCCCTATGCTGTCTAACGCTGTGTATGGAGCGCATACAGCTGTATCGGCGATAGGATTCAGGAGGACGGAGCTGCAACAGTGATGTCTGACACCAAAGACGCAGAAGAGATAATGGCGTCCTGGAGGAAAATGTCCGGTTTTATAATGCAGGGACATGTGACATGGACATCCTATCACACATGCCGTTGCTTCTCTGGCTAAAAGTCCACTTAGCTGTGTGTGTGTCTGGGATTGGCTGACATGGTGGCCCGCCCCACTACACGCGCGCGCTTAGGGAAGGAAGACAAGGAAAAAAAAAAAAAAATGGCGAAATGGCC